>NC_044929.1:23133205-23244436 GCF_003576645.1 Ipomoea triloba
TCTTGTTTCTCAATTTGAGAAACCCTAGTCTTGTTTCTCAATTTGAGAAACCCTAAAGTATATAGATAATAAGGAAAATAATGAATGAAACAAAATATAATGAGATTTAATTTTGGCTCTAACCTTGATTTGTGATCTTTTGCTTTTTTCTCCCCCTTAGAATTGTTGATTCTGTGAGTTTCCTCATGTTGTTTAAGTGAATTGTGAAAACTGATACTCACAACAAAATTAGAAAGATCATAGTTAATTTATAGCTAATTATATGAGTAGTTCAAATTTGATTAAAGAGCCCAAGAATGAATGTCATGGCCCAATTTATGTGATCAATGACCTTGAATAAAAAATTTAAAGAGATCTTTGAATTAAGGAAAAAAAGTAATAATTCAATATATTTAATATAATAATTTAAGGAGATTTTCTTGAGTTTTATCAACATTCATTTATAGCTACATGAAAATATTTCAAGAATTCAAGATAAGATGCTCTAACTCATACACATTATAACTATACTATCCACACTTGAGTTTTATGCTATTTTTTGTTTTTATTTTTATACTATCTTAGGCTTAACAAAGTTTATTTTTATTTTTATTTTTTATTTTTTTTTGGGTAATGTGATTTGTTCAGCTCTGGAAGGTCTTTTTCATTCAATTTTAGTAAGTAGTTTATTTGGTGAATCGAAATATGTGATTGCTAATCAATTAGGTAAAAAAGCTATTTAAACTCTAAATTTGATTTGAAATCATTAGTTTTTGAAGGCAAAGGACTGTTAAATAACTTTTTAAGGCAAGCTATGATAATTCTTGCAGCTATTTTAAATGCTTTGATGCTTTTGAGCTGAAACTTTCTTATCACTGTTGTGAAATCTATTGGGAGAAATATATGCTAGCATTTGAAACTAAAAGGTGTTTCTTTTTTTTTTTTTTTGAAAACTAAAAGCTGTTTCTTAATTTAACTAAATTCTGTGATGAGAGTTCATATATTTACATGAGTGCAATGCATGGTAATTTGTTTGTTCACATTATGAGCTTTATGCACATTACATATTTGTTGTAATTCTATAGTTAGAATTTATTTATATAAACATATTTGCAGGTTAACAATATGCCTGTCAACATATTGCCTATTGGGTATGCCAGTCAAAGTCATGGGCAAAGCTCATATTCATCTGATGATTTGCCTAAAGCTGTTGTTATGACTCTGAACCCTGGCTCGGCAGTCAAGAGTATGGATTTTCATCCTGTGCAACAGATTTTTCTTCTTGGTTAGTTCTTGGTGACTGATTATTACTTATATTTATTGTATTGTATAATTTGATTCCCACCCACATTATTATACTCATATTTGGTACTCGGTACTCGGTAGTGACTTAAATTAAACCATATGTTGGTGTTTTTTACTATAATCAGTTGGGACAAGTGCAGGAGAGATTATGATTTGGGAATTAGGTAGCAAGGAGAGGCTTTCTCACAGAAGTTTCAAGGTTTGGGATCTTGCACAATGTTCAGTCGCTTTGCAGGTCTGCTTTCTATAAATCATTTTCCGTTGTGCAAAGTTGCTAGCATTCAATTGTTTTTTGTTTTTTTTTTGTCTTGTTTTTGTTTTGTTTTTTTTTTTTTTTAATTCAGATAAAGTGAATTTGTTAGTATTTTGAGGATAGTTTTGGTTTATGATTTTTGCAGAAGCAAATAAGGATTTGGGATAATGTCAATGAGATCATAAAGGGTACAGTAGTGGTGTTAATAGTTAAAGTGACTAAAGATGGCTATCACGCCATTGGATTGGTATTGTCAGCCAGTGAAGAATGGGGTGTGGTCAGCAATATTTTTTATAATTTCTTGAGTATATAATCACTACTACTAAACCAAGAAGGGGTAAGAAATCTTTATCCATGTACTTATATGTAGATTGTGTGCTTATTCTTTGTATTATCCACCACGATATAGCGTAAAGATAAATTGCTTATATCTGTTTATGCATATCAGCACTGTACATACCAGGCATGCGATCTTGAAGTAATCAAACTTGACAGCCACCTTGCTTGCATTCACTGGCGTTAAATCTGCTGTCACCTGCAGAAACGTGAACTATATCGAATATGGAAGATAAACACGGGTATCGCTCCATATGAGGTATCAGTTTCCTACTCTTTGATATGCTATTTATCTAGAATTACTGGGCGCAAAACACATTACAAATGTGGTATTTCTGCATTATATGCTCTCTGCTTTTCCTAGATGATACTGGTAAAATTTGAAACATTTTCATTTGTAGATTATTGATATAATTGTCCATGTTTCCAGTTTTAAATGCCCAAATATAATTTTCCACTTCCTAAACTGAAAGTTCATTAAGTATACTATTAGTTATCAGCATTGCACAAATTCCAGAACCCTCAACCTTTAAATTCATGCCTCTGTTATACTATTAGTTATCAGCATTACATTCTTGCCATGGAAATTTGCCAATACAGATCAGATTATGCTCACCTATGTTTGCCATTCATATTGTATTTTCTCTGTGAAAATCTATGCTCTATTACTATGTAATAACTAACATAATAAATCATTAATTAAGCCTAAATGACAGAATGCAAACACAAATACCCATAGTGTAACTGTTAAACAAACTGTTACACTAAAATGCCAACAATTGCATTTAGACATACTCAACAGAACAAAATGAAATTGCAACAAAACCATCAAGAGTGACGAAATAATCTGTTTCTTATAGTGTATAAGCTAACAATTATGCAAAAGTTTAAAGCCTAACAGAATAAACCATCTGTTGAGCATTTATTCCACTTAAACAAACAAAAAGAGAAACGTAGTCTAATAGTGTAGTAAGGAAACTAATTTTTGGGCTCGATCTTAGGCTTCTTCATACCTCTTGAAGATGATGAACACTCTATATTTGTTCTCTTTAAAGACTGCTCCTCGGGAGTGCTCTCATCAACCAAGATGNTTAAAATAGTTATAAAATCGAACCAAATAAATTTATGTCTGTCATTGGGTAATTACTTACCATCATTCACCCTGGCTCTACATAGCTGTAGTATAACGATCAATGGATCTCCCAAATCAGCATTGTAGTAAGGTAAGGCAGAATCAACGTGCTCGTCCCATAGTGTAATCGTGAGTCGACTCCCCCCGAGTGAAAAACAACAATGAACGTGATGACCCCTAAAATTATACTTAAACAAATAAAAAAGTCATCTAAACAAATACATACCGGGTATCTTCAATGACAAGATCAATCAACCTTTGGGGTTTTGAATGAACTTGGATAACTTTTTCCTCAGTAATGGAAACTACACGGCCAATCAAATCTTCACAAACCAAACAAAGGATTTAAAATTGTTAGTGATGAATGTAACATTAGAAACTTAGTAAAACAAAACAAAATGAGAACACATCCAGTATAGAACAAAATTTAAAGAAGAATTTACCAATTAGCTGATTAATATCCACTCCTCCGGGAGCCTTTAACGATCCAAAATCTTTGAATTTGAACATGTGTTTGGGAAAATCATATCCATCTTGATCCTTAACACTAATCAAAGTGTCGTGGTTCGCTTTCATCATGTATTTATGCTCACATGACTTAAACTTCATGCGACATGTTTGCACAATGAAATTGTGAATATCATACACTTCTCCTTCCTTCAAGAGTTTGTTGAATTTAACCACAAACTCTTTGGGGATTTGTAAATGGATGTAAGTTCCCTGAAGAAAATCATGAAATTTAAAACCAAGCAAAAAGCTCAAAAAACTAAAATAAAAAATAAAAATAATAGGCAGCATACTAATAAATGTAGTTGTCATTACCCTACTTCTTAATTCCTTATAATTGTATTTTAGAAAATGAGTTGGCATTACAAGCAACTGTTGGTTCTTCACCATTTAATCCAGTTCATCCGAGATTTAACGGTGAGCATTTTTTTAATAACCTACGCGCCTATTTTTTTCTATATAAAATGCAGTCATAAATTTTTTTGCTTCAATATAAATAACTGCAGTAGCTGGTAATGAAGCATTGTTTGGTGGATTTACGGTTTGCTCTCCATCAACACCTATTAATACACCCAACAAAGGTACTACTATTCAAAAATATAATATAATATAATGTAACATAATAGGTTAAATTATATGCAAATTTTGATTGATTTGTTCGGTTAAATTGTTGCAGTTAATGCTCATCAAAGTCCATCATTAAGTGCAATCACAAATGGTATATGTTATATTCAAATGATCTTATTTTCCATTTCGACTAAAATAATATTTTAATCTTATTTTATATATTCAATAATAGTTTTATCTGTAAGAATGGTTTTTTTTTTTTTTGGGTTGTATAGCTAGTATAAAATGCCAATGGAGGTGATCAAGGATTCATTATTCCTCATCAGATAATATAGTCATTCATTCATCACCCAACAATCTAAGCTTTAGCTACAATACATCCATGGAGTGCCATTTTCATCCCGGGATTAGCTGTCTTTAGCGGGTTATGATGTGATCGATGCGCATGATCTTGTTGTCTTATCCAGTGAGTTAGTTACAGACGGTTAGCTTAGTAATTTCGGCAATTTATTGCATGGACCATGGTCCACACAGTTGTGTGGACCAAAAATAAAAAGTACATTATTTTTGTATTGAAAGTACATTATTTTTGTATTGTAGGTACATTATTTGATCAAATAATGTACCTTCAGTACAAAAATAATGTATTCTAAAATAATATACCTACAGTACAAAAATAATGTACCTTCAGTACAAAAATAATGTACTTTTTATTTTTGGTCCACACACCTGTGTGGACCATGGTCCATGCAATAATGATTGAGTAATTTCAAATTAGGTTGAAGTTATTGACCTAAAATAGTGACCGAGCTGGGTGTTAGTTTCGAGACAACCTCAACTAAGTTAATCAGACGGTTAACTTAGTAATTTCAAACTATGTTGTAAGTTATTGACCTAAAATAGTGACCGGGCTGCGTGTTTCCATAAATCAAACTAAAGCTTGGACGGATCACTTATTCATTTGGGCCTTGCCGTGTGTGCTGAAGGCTTTGTCTGATTTTAATTTATTTTGGGCTGGGTTTGTCTTAGCCGAGAGCAGTGGGCTTTTATTTGTATTTGATTCTCAGACTTGGGCTTGGTTATTTTAATTATCTCATGTCCTAGTCTTAATCTTTTGCTACATGTACTGCTTTGCCTTTGTGCTTTAATTTACATTTAGATTTATAGAAAGAGCTCTCAGTCTGTCTCCTTATTATGTCTGGGTCTGATAAATTTTTCCGTGTTGAGGTCACATACTATGTTTTATTATATTAACATATTTAATTAATTTCTCTGATTTGCAGGTGGTCGCACGATTGGTATGGGACATTGCAACCTATTCAGCAACAGGCTATACAACTTCAATCCCTAACCAGTCTTTAGCCGGATACGATGTGATCGATGAAATTAAGGTTCGGTTAGAAGAAGAATGCCCAGATGAAAATGCCATAAGGACTGTGGACCAAATGACTGATCAAACCCTCTTCTCCAAATCTTTTACCCTGTGAAGGGAGCCATCCAAGTCCTCACAGGAGATTAGAAGAATTATCGACTACTTAATTCCTAGAATGTATGAGGACTACTAGTATTTTCATCCGTGTTGCAATTGCGTTGTACGTGCATTACGCAGAATGAATTTATTATAATATTTTAAAATATTTGAATCGATATATAATTATATTAATTATAACAATGAATATTATATAGTGCAATTGATAAAATGGGTTGGATCAATCCTTGAGCCCTTCATATGCAGACGTGTTAAAGAACAAAATGCAAGAACCTTAACGACACAAGTGCGGTGGAGATGGATCCCGGCAGCTCCCATGATTTTGATTCTGACTACTTTGTTAGCCTCAAACAGAAAATGAGGATGTTTCAGTCTGATGTTGCACTCCGATCCTTACAGATGAAAATGCCAGAAGAACTGTGGATCAAATGACTCATCAACCTCTGTTCTTCAAATCCTTTGCTAAATCCATGGAAAAAATGGGAGCTATCCAAGTCCTCACTGGGACTTCTGGGGAGATCAGGAGGAATTGTAGATTTGTCAATTCCTAGAATATACATATATGTAATATTTGGAGTTTTTGAGGAGTACTATAAATAAAATGAAAATTATTATGAAAGCTTAATCTGATTGATTTATTTACACTTGATATGAATATATGATGATACATACTAAAACATTATGGGATAAAACATTATAAGATAAGAAATTAAATTACGATGAAGATAAACATGCTTCCCAGAATAGCCTATCTCTGTCCTTTTCACTCATCATCTCCAAATTACAAACCTTCGATTTCTTAGATTTAATCCTCGTTGTCGTCCTCACAACTCCCAACGGCCTCATCAATTTCTTCGACCTTTTCACCCTCATTATCCATCCTTGATTCACCTCTTCTTCTTCTTCTTCATCACTATCATCGTCCTCCTCCGTCTCATTTCCGCCGCCTACGGCGTCGCAAATGTCATCATCGCCGTACTCGTAATTTTCCTCGAAGCTTAAACACCTGGAAACGCGCTTAACCTCGTCGGCATCATCGACCTCCCCGAAATCACGACCGCTGCACGACTGTGCATCGTCGTCGCCCCATTCGTGATCCGCCGAATCCTCGTACTGAACCTCCGACGAATCGCCGGTGGCCTCGAACACGAAGAATCCAGACACATCAATAACGTTGCCGTCGTTCATCATCTTTCCCTGCCGGTTTAAATTTTCCGATCTCCTTTACGATATAACTCCGATTATATATATATACACACACATAAATATACGAAGAAGACGGAGGTCGCTAGTTTCGCCTACTTTAATAAACTAATCGCCGGGACCCACCACATGATTGTACCTAGTCTTTAATGAATATTACACTCCGTATAATTTACGTATATGATATATGTATGTGTCATGTCATGTGTGTATATATATAAAACACTTGGCCCACCGCGTGATTGCACCTAGTCTTTAATGAATATTTTTTGTGTTATAGTTTTCTACTAAATTTTATGTTATAAGTTTAAATTTCAAAATAAAAGATCTTTTAGAGTTTTTATTCAGATTAGTGAAAGGGATAAATTGCGAGAGATCTCAAAGATGGGTAGGTTTCGAAATGTGTATATATATACATACAACGTATATTGTATATAGCATGGACAAGGAGTAAGGGGATGGAGATAGGAGCTGTTTTATTTGAAAAGTTCATTCAAGATGTGCTGCCTAATGCATTTTATCCTTTTATCTTTGTATTCATCAATACAACACCCACTTTTTACTTTTCTTTTCTTGACCATACCCAACTTTTTTACTTTAATTTGTTTCTTATTGTATTTGATGATAATCCAAATAGAGTACCCAGTCAGAAGTACATCCGGTATCTGTCGTTCAGATAACAAATTGGGCCTAATAGCCTGGTTGCCCGCTTAGTGTAGGCAGTCGAGTTGGTACGCCCAACCAGGTGTCGTACTTAGAGGCAGTTAATGAAGATTTTTTTTATATTCCCTTCAAATTATGTGTAGGATTCCATTTTCAACATTAGAAAAGGAGTATGACGGTGTGAGAGGCTTTCCTAAGTTTAAACCTGTTAACTTTCATTATTTTTTTTGCAAGGCATGTAAAAATCTTGTATAAATACTTAGGGGGCTCATTGAAACGCGTTCTGAATTCAATTATCTTGTGATTACTTTGCTAATTTTCTCTTATTTTTTCCTTTGAATTGTTTTACGGTTGTGTTAGCCCACCATCCAACTACCCCATGACCGTAAAACCAACTAAGAGAGTGTTGATAAGAATCAAATTTTTAACCTTTAGATATGATAGTTGTATTCCACTTATATGGCTACCCTTTCAATCCCAATATGGTGTTATTATTACTATGGACTACTTTCAATTCGATCTAGACATTACATAGAAAAGTCTTTTATGTTAATTAACATTAGTGATGATTAACGTTGGTATCTTTTACACATATTATCATGTATACCAACATAATTTTACATAGTATAATTAAATATTGTTATTATAAATATTATTCAATACAATGAAGTATGAACTATGAATACCCAATGCAAGAGATACCCGTGTATATAAATTTTATAAACATACAAAAAATATTGTGTTTGTAAAAATAATAATTATTTTATTTGCAGAAATTTCAAGGAGAGTGCGCACATCACATGCATATTTGGTGTGGCGTTACACAAAATATTTAATTTAGTTTGTAGATTCAAAGAATCAAAATAAAAAAATGAAGAGATTAACAAAAGTAATTAAGATTAAAAAAGTGATTAGTTTGCAGAGCGTGGGAGGATACCTGACCAGTCAACGTCGGATGCGACCTCCATTCTAGAAAGTATGTATTCTACACATGACGATGTTTTGTAGCGTGTGTTCCGGCCGCCTGTCCCTACCCCCATTTCTTCTAGAAAAGTAGAACAACTCGGGATCCCATTTTTATATCGTTTTCCTCCATTACAATTTATTGAAAAGTATATATTGTTTTTAAAAAAGAACGGCTATTTTTTTTATTAACAAATAATTTTTTTTGAAGGATTTCTATTTTGTTTTTCAGTATTTGACCTAATTTATGTTTTTTTCTATGAAATTGTGAGTAGATCAGATAAATATTTAAAAAAAATTAATTTGTAAAGATAGAAATAGTAAGTAACTCACAAATAATTGTTACTAATGTAAACAATTAATGGTAGTTAAGATTCTTTTTGTTGAGTGAATGATCATGAAATTGTAGTGACTATTTTAAGGTGAGAATATGTAAATCACACTAGGAAAATCATGTGCGACGGGCTTTGTGGTATAAAAATTATGCCTCACCACTTGATCACGGGACTTGTTAAATTTAATATTTTCTCCTTTTTATTTTAACAATAACACAATAAGAGAGAATGGATCAAATCTCTACATGCACTAAGCTTCAATTTTGTTGTAGTCAATATTTACAAATTGGATTGAGAAAACAATATTGACTATTGAATCAAAGAGTTTCAAGTACATTTAATATTGTCTAACTCCACAATATTAAGTTCTAAATAATAGTCAATTAAGTTCAACCTTCATAAATTGCTTGATATTAAAGAGTTGACTATGAAACACCTTACAAATTAAATAGTAATTAGAATTTGGCATTATTTACTAGTTCAAGCCACTAAAACAATACTAGTTAATCCCTTGATTTAGCCTTAGTACAAATTGTTTGAACAACCTCACGAGTCAAGATAGTTCAAACGAATCTCATAGAATTGAACTCAGTATTCAAATCAAATCGGCCTAGATAAAATTACATAATCCTAGATTCTTAGCAAAATAATTAAGGCTAACAAAAATATGAAGAAATAACATCAATTCCATTATCATAATTTTCTAGTCGGGTCATCAAAATGCAGCATCATAGTATCAAAAGATCACAATGAAATACCTCATTTTAGATCGGTCATTACTAGCATACTTAAAGGGACTTAATTCCTTAAGTAGGGTTGTTGGCTACTACCACTTGCTTGCTCTTAAAACGTGGTAGCAACCTTTTGGACTTTGGATGGGCAATTGGGAATTTTAAAAATGAATTTATTGAGCATAATTGTGCATAGGATCCTAATTCCTAACCAAGGACTTTGGTTAACATGGACACAAAACGACAAATAAACGAAATTGGTTTAATTCTTAGAATAGAATAATATATACATACCTACACGAAATTAATGCTGGACAAATACAACGACAACATGTGACTACTCTAGCCTACTCATAGTTAGCTTATTTTGACCTATATAAAATTCGGCGCAAACATTTTCTTCATGGCGCTTTACATTGGAAAGGAAACCGCATGCGGGTGGTGTGTTGTTTGTTGCATTTGGCTGTAATTATGAAAACTAACAAATTGGTCCTCAAAATTGACATTAAGTAGGGAAAATATTATTTTATTGAACACAAAATACCATTAAAATAAAGTATCATATAGTGTTAGTAAAATTTTCCTATATTCTAACCTAACATATTTTATGCATGGTTTTTGGAAGACATTAAGAGGATTGTTTAACACTCTTGGAAATTTACAAAATACTTATGGCAATTGGCAAGTTAAATTCGACCAAGTGAATGGTTAATTGACTTTAGTATGAATTATTACTTTAGTAATTGCGCACTATTTTAAAATTATTTTTTAAAAAATGATAGAAATTACCTAATACGGAGTATCTCATTGTCGTCTAGACAAGTTGGGCGCCTCACTCCTAAACGGCCACCTGAGAGGTAATTCGTCTCGGTCAATTTTTATAACAGTGGTTATTAGAAATCAATAAATATAAAGAATTCTATTATTTCATCATACTTAAAAAAAATAATGTTTTTAATCACCCATTCAAGCATAATAAAGTAGATAATGTATCATGTATGTTGAGTTGAATAAATATAATCCATAAGTTTTCATGTACAATAATGCTAAGCTTAATAGCTGGATAAACAATGAGCACAGAAAAAGTGGGCCCGAGTAGACAGGACAGTTAGATTGTGAGCCCACCCACAGATACGTGATCCCTGAAAACACAAGTAACACTGCTGCGATTAAAACGTGGAGCGCTAATGCGCAATCACGTCTAATTTTTAACCGACAGCGCTTTGTGCCGTAGGGGGCACTTCAACGCTCATAAGATGGTTGCCTACTCCCCTCCCCTGCATGCATTATTAACAACCTGATCCTAATCCTAATCCTAATCCTAATAATGCAAATCTATCTTCCTTCCTTTCTTCTAGAAACACATGCATGATAATACTAAGTCAACGAGAATTTTTCAACCGTGAGTAAAATCAATCTTGAATCAAACCAGTCCAACTGTTAGAAAAGGAAAGGAAAGTTGATTAATATCACCGTCCAATTCCCTTCCGGTGGGTGCGCGTCACTAACGCCTACATCACCCTACATCTGTTCACATAATACACCATTAATCAAATTCAAGAATTGTAAAAGAATGCCCACATGGACATCTCAATCTCAGTTAGTCACAGGGATGGTGAAGTTTGAAAAGAAATATCAGGAATCGAGTCTCACAAGCCACAATGGGAGAACAACCTCTGAAAGTGAAAGATGCTTAAATCTAGCTTCTATGTTCAATTGAATTACCATAATTTACATCCTTTCAGATGCTCTGTTGGGTTGAGGCATAGGGACCCTTGGGGTTGGGAATTCAACTTTTTGGAAGAAAGAATTGTAAAAGAATGTAACAAAAATAAAGCAATAGCTCTGCAGAAACTGAAGGAAACGAATTGTACCCTTTGAGTTGCCCAAATTTCTTGGATCTACTACTGTATAGCTGCTAGCTGCTGCACTCTGAATCATCCAGAAGATTCATAGTCAACTTCCTGAAATGCATAAATGAGGAGAGAAATCTAGAGCCTAAGATGTATAATCATTTGACTATAATTGCGGAATGGATTCATGAAGGAACTAGTCAAATCACACAATACCCAAGAGATATCTTATGGAACAGAAACAGAGATGGAAAAATAGGCAAGAAATTTAATAAAACTTTTGGTTGTTAGGGGCAAACAAAAGCAGGTTCTCAGGGAAAAAAGGTCCATTAAGAGAAGAATCAATAAATTAACCAATGTCTGAATGAAAATTAACATTATATGAATCACAAATTACATTGGTACAAAATAAATCAAGAATTACAAGTTTGTGGGACTTTAATCCCATGAGGAGAGGCTACAAACAGTATCGGGTAGTGTTAAATGTGTCAAATTCCTGAATGGCTCCTAAAAGCCAGTAACTCCCTTGAAGCTGTTGTGTGATCATCTATGCAAAGAATTCCAGACCTTGAAACATCAATAAGCTTTGCTTTGTTTATTGTCTCTTTTAAGTTGAACCTTCAATTTTTTACCACTTAACTGGCAGCCATTCATTCTGTTTATTGCAGTCTGTGCGTCTTCGGGAGAGTCGTAACTCACAAATCCTGCAGGAAGAGGATGATTAAGGCAGACAGAGCTGCAATACTCTGAAATTAATATCAAACTGGAGAATCCGTACCGAAACATTTGCTAACACCAGTTGCCTTGTCAATGTAAACCTTAGCACTCAAGACCCTACCAAATGGTTGAAATGCACTTGCAAGCTCCTGATCACCAAATTCTTGAGGAATATGGTAAATAAATAAATTAGCACCAGGTGGACCTGCCAAGAGCAAATATTATTATTATTATTATTATTATTATTTTTGGATTTAATATGATCAAACTGATCAAGCATTCATCAATGGAAGTTCAAGCAAGAGGAATATCTTAAGAAAGTCATTGTGGCATACTATCAAGTACAGAAATAGGTAACTAGTTTTCAATAATATTACAGGCAAAATTAAAATTCTATTGGGTGTCTTTGTTTAAATTTATCAATGGTGTAAAAGTAAATTAACAGCCCAGAGACCTATAAAGTCAATAATCTAGGTAATATTTTACAGTTTCTTCAATTGTTGAGACTAGCATGTTACGGAGCACTATTTTTGAATTCCTCTGGTCTGTGTTATGGTTAGTTAACTTCAACAATTAAGTGTAGAGATATAACAGGAAAGGGTCTTGAAGTATAATCAGAAAACAGTACAGTGAAGAACTTTTTGAGGTCTCTCAACTATTCAACTGACACCCCATTGAAATACTTAAGAGAGCTACTTCAGTAGGCTGTAATGAGAGTTTTCAGTATCATGTTCTGTTTGATTGTTCTGCATTATATTGTTTTTGGTCTTTACTATTCTTGGCTTCTTACATCTTCTGTGCCCTATAATTTAAAACATCATGAACATCTTTACCATGCTGAAGAGCCTGAAGTGCCTATAAAAGGTTGTGTGCCTAACCAAACATCTGTATCGTAACAGAAAAATGAGAAAATTCTACTAACCTTCAATCTGACCCCCTGATCCTGAGTTGATGCTTGAAGATGCTGCAGATTGGCTGTATGCAGTACCAGGGTGTTGAGCACCAGGAGAATTACTAAAAGGTCTATTGCTCACAATTCCTCCAGGATATGGCACAGGATACTGAACCCCAGGCACAGAGTAAGCAGATCTTAAATAACTTGTAGGTGACAATGCATAATTTCTTGGAGTCAATCTGGGTGAAAGATCAGAATTGGTGCCACGTACTGGACTTACTTGATTCGCAGGTGGAATCATATTCTGGAAAGTATGCTGGTTCTGCATTGGTGGTAGGCGATACTGCATGATTCCATATGTTCCAGGACTCTGCAAAGCCAACTCAATTGAATGACTATTCAATGGTCAAATATTTTATGACTCTAACAGAATACATCAAGTGAAATGAAAACAAAAGAGAAGAAAAGCAGAAGGATGCAACAATAGATTCACACCGATACATGCATGAAACATTTTACAAAGTGGAGAGAATGATAATAATAATAAACCCCTCTGGACTCATGAAAATACCCAGGTCACTGGAAGAGAACCAACCTGATAACCATATCCATTATATGGTGGCATATAACCCATAGGTAAAGCTCCAAATACAGATGGATGCTGTCCAGAGTCAGGTGCATTAGATGCTTGAAATAGAGCTTTTTGAGCCCTCCGAGATTGCCTTTCCTTTTCTGTATCTGCCCATTTGACTACTAAAGGGACCGTAGAACCCTGAATTAGAGTGATGAGATCAAAATTACTACCAGCATATACAAATATATAATCCCTCAATAACAAAAACACATATGGCATGATAGTAAACCAATGGAATGAGGTGAATCCATGAACACTAATCATGAATAGATAAACAACAGTAACACAATCTTAAGGTCATTCCATTTTGGGGAAAATGTTTAAACACTTTTGGTATTACTGGTAAATCAAATACTGATGTGCACAGTGAGATCAGATCACTACACAAAACTTAACAAATACAGTGCAATAACATGTGCTACTGTAATTAAGGGAGGCCATATTCCAAAACTAATGGAAGATTTTGAAGGGAGAAGTAAATTATCATCAAACATAAGCAGGAAATATTTTCCAGCATCATACTAATTGTCTCCAATTTCAGAATGCAGTGCCAAATAGAAATGGCTTAAAATCCTTGACTGACCCCAGTTTCTGAGTGCAGTGCCACATAGAAATGGCCTAGTAAAGAATCCCCAGATCTTTGGACTCCTCTGGACAGCAAGTGCCAGCATCTAGGCCATTCTGTTGGCCCTGCAACAAAGGGGCAGGTAACATATAAGCCATTCAAATTGACAGACAACATGCTGTCACCAACAATAGAGAACAATTCTACCCTAAATTGCCTCATAACAATGTAGTTCCTAAATTCACAATGCATATACTTATTTCCTAATACATGAAAACAGCCAGCAACAAGATACATTTGATGTCTGTGGAATGATAAACACAGATGCCATTTATAAAACTGGTAAGCAACTATCAAAGTCAAAAGATACAATAACAAATTTTAGTCTTATACAGTTTTTGGAAGCAAGGTCCCCCTAAGGAAGCAGAAGAGATCATATTTCTTCATCCTGCAGAATAAAAACCAAAGTGGTAAACACAAACTGGTAAACAAATTCAAACCTCCATCTTATGGTTTCCATTAAGGGCATCTATGGCTGCAACAGCTTGTTCTTTTTGTTCATATTTTAGAAAAGCGCATCCTGCAGTAATCAATACATTTGAAGGACAATGGGAAAGTGAAAGAAATTTAGTATGCCATGGTAGATGATCTTGAGTATTGAGAAAAGGCACTGCAGGCAACTTGATGTACCTCTACTAGTTTGCTGAGACCCTCTAATAATTTGTAAATCTTTAATGGTTCCATATTGTGAGAATAAGGCCGAGAGTTCAGCTTCAGAAACATTCTTTGGTAGCATACCAACAAAAAGCTTGTGCTCTGTTGTTTAAAAAAAAAAGTATATAAAAACAGGAAATGATTAATCAAGTTACAAAATTTGAAGCATAATATGACTGCAATTGAGAATTCATTTTAAAAATAAAAAATAAAAAAAATTCCAGAACTCGTATTTAAATTTATAAAAAAATAATTTTAAAAAAAAAAAAAAAAAAAGAGGAAAAGACCAACACATCACAATTGAAAGGAACAATCATAAGGACAGAATATACTTATCACCACAAATTTAAATTATACTACACCTAGCCTTTCCAACTCGCCATCTGCATACTTTACTTGCAATGGACTAGAAGCCTGAATTGAACAGAAAGAAAGGATGCCTTAATTTCAGAACAGAACAAGCACATAAGTCACAGTATGCAAATTAAAGTTAGCTTCAATAATAGATACAATGCTGTGTAAACTTCAGTCCCCTTCATCAAATCCATATATTGATTTCTTAGTTGCAGTCAAATTAAAATCTCCATTCCCCCCCTCATGGGTAAAGTTAATCTCTGTTATATCTGTTCAGATGTGATGTAATGGATCCAGTTATCATTCACATTTACTTAGAATAGGAAACATAAGAAGCAATGGTAGCCAAAGAACCACCAACAATGCCAAAAATCCTGGACGGCTTCTTCCCTACAAGCCAACCACCTAGAATGCCAACTAGCAACTAGGCTTCTACCCTACAAATCAACTAGACCACAACATCCGGATAGTAATAGCCAATTAATATTTCCATCAACTTGTCAAATAATCAATTACAGTTCAGTAATTTCTCTACAAGTTTTCATGTCCCAACATAATCAGCAGTAATTAAAGCCTCCGCCGTTACAATGCTGCATTACCAACGGATTATGAGAAACAGCAATTAATTCAACTAATGAAACATTCATTAAATCTACACATCTAGCTTTCGACCTTCTCCACCTATACTACTAGTTAAGCACAATGCACATCAAAACAAACGGTAAAGTCCGCGAAAACCAACCCCGGCAAGCGTCTTCTTATTGTGGCACGCATTTATAGCCTTGTCCGCTTCTTCTCTCGACGGGCATATCACGAAACAACACCCTGCAAAATCCGGATTACGGTTCCAGAACCAACGAAACGCATTCAGAGAATCAGAGGCTACAAATCTCAGCAGAAAAAAAGTCAACGAAACGCTCGAATCGCACATTGCGATCCAGAACGCAAAAAAATGCAGAAGAGAGAGAGAGAGAGAGAGAGAGAGTTAGAACCTCGAGAAGCTCGCGTAGTCTTGTCTTTGATGATGTTGACTTCATCAACGATAGCGAACTCCGCGAACATTGCGAGCAGCTGCGCCTCCGTCATCTGCTTCGGCACTTGGCCGACGAAGAGCTTGACGCTCTCCTCGCCGTGCTTAAGCGGCTGCTCCGTTTGCCCCTCCGCCATTAATGCCGCCGCGACACGTCAACTCACTCACTCTCTCTCTCTCTCTAGCTTTTCACTCTCTTCTTCTCCTGTCGTTGACGGCTGCTTCGTGCCGATCTCGCTCCGTGTCGCTCGTTTTCTCTCACTATTCTCTTCTTCTGCGTTGAATCTTCGCTCCGGTCGGGCCCTTTTTCGGGTAAATGGGCAAAATTGGATCCTCCGGAATTTATTATTATTGTTGACTTTAAAATTGCCCTTCGTTCAGTATATTATTTACGCCACTGCCACATTAGTTGGGTCCTGCTTAACTGTAAAGCCATATGGATAAGACGGCGGTGACTCATAAAGACTCTTCATTTTTATTTTTATTTTTAAAGGTTAATTGCCTTTTGATCCATGAGATAAGTAAAAAGGTTAAATTAGTCTTTAAATAAAAGATTTGCCAATATCAACCCCTTAATTTTATGCACTAAAGTAGTGATTTGAATATCTTATGTGATGAATTTTGTTAGATAGTATTGAAACTAGTTTATGTGTGTGATTTGAAATATTTATACGATTTATTTCTTTATGAATTTTTCTTGAAAGTGATAAATAGCGGTTACCACTAAAGTCAGATAAAAAGGGATGACACTTTTCTATTTTTTAATAATATAAATTTCTTGATTTTGTCAGACTGGATCATGGTTCTCATGAACTCGTTCACATGTCCTTGATGAGATAAATCAATATTTTTTTTTTTAACAAAACAAAGCTTAAATATTACAAAGGGAAAAAGTGTTGAATACACATAGGGTTGGTACTATATCTAATAGGAAGACCATATTACAAAGAGAAAAAGTGTTGAATACATATAGGGATGATACTATATCTAATAGGAAGACCATACTGAGAATCTGTGGCTCTGACTAAAGTGTGAGTTAACATTTTTCCTGATCTATGAATAAACTGGAATGACACTTATTCGAAGTGCCTTGCATGCTGACGACAACTCTCAACAAAACAACCAACATATGAGAAGTCCATAGATGGAGTGTTAAGAAGATGTCAAACATTGAGACAATCTAGCTTTAATCTAACCCGTTGCCAACCCTCATTCTTAAGCCAAGATAAGGCTTCATTAACAGCCAATGCTTCAACCGTGCGTGGATCCTCCATGCATTTGAGTAAATCGTTGGTGACTCCCAAGAAGCCATGAGTCTGAAAGGAGAACAACACCAAATGATAATTGGTCACGATCGCTAAAAACAGCAACATCAACTCTACAACTACAAGTGAGCATGCTCTTTGATGTATGGATGAGTATATGATCCATCTGCAAAGGAGGTTGGGATTGTGGAGGCTGATGACCGGAAACAGTAACATGAATGATCGATGACCAGCTTTCTGCCAGAGATATTGCACGTGTAATAGGCTTATAGATTCTTAGTTGTTTGTTATTCCAGATTAGTTCATTTCGTACCTTTCAAATCTTCAATTTCATGACAGTAATATAACACCACTTTATTGCTAGTGTTATTTTTCATGATATGATACAAAGATGTATTATGTAAAAACGAGTATTGTCAAGTGTCACATTAAACACGTACACATAAAAACAAATTTTATACATACTAAATGACTGTCAAAAGAAAATTGACACCTACATCCAAGAAATCCCATAACGATCTCTGCCTCTTCGATAATAGAAATTGGGCAACTAATCATGGCGTGAAACCGGAAAGCCAGCGTCCATGTGAGTATGGTGTGGACAAAAGTGTGAGTATCGATACAAAACAAAAATGGTGTAGCAAAATCAACCAAAATGAATTGAAAAGGGTAGAATTGTAGATAAGTGTGAAGAAGGAGACTTAAATGCTAAAGACGCCAGACTGTCCCGCCCAATCCTCCTCCAATCAAAACCACTACCTTTCCTTCCACTTTCACCCCAATTTGCATTTCAAATACTTTTCTATATATGCGATTCAATTAAGTCAATGGGTATAAAATATTATTATCTATTTTTAAATATTATTTGCTTTTTATTTTCTTAACATCGAATTATTATTTAAATTTTGTGTTTTTTTTTTCATGACATTTGCACATATAGTTCTTAATTGTTAATAGGTCGTAGTTGTTACACTATTAATCCCTTGATTTTTAATTTCTGACTCCTTTAATCATTTATTCATTTTGATAAGCTTTTTTTTTTCCGGGTAGCATATATTGTGCAGATGTTGATTTCAAATCTCGGTAGGCGGTAATCGATATTAACTCTTTGTACTTCAGTAGGTTAATAAAGTAGTTATGAATATACTACATTATAACAGACTCAATGGTATTAAAAAAAATAGTAGATAAAATGAAAAATTATACTTTTCGCCCCTAAGTTATATGATAATTGTAGAATTCGTTTATAAGAGTTAGTCGTGCTTACTTTTCGTTCCTAAGCTATCATTGGTGTTGCACTTTTTGTCATTTGATTAACTTTTTTGTGCTCACTTTTCAGTGCAACACCAATAATAGCTTAAGGACGAAAAGTGACATGATCAACAATTAAGAACAAATTTTACTTTAGAGACGAAAAGTGTAATTTTTGCCTAGATAAAATGATAATCGAGGATTACATGAGGTAATATGAAGGTACCACAAAAATCAAATGTTCAAAAAACAAAATCTTAAATCTATTAATACAACTTCATAATTAAAAGAAATAAATCTATAGTAAATCAAATAGTTTTTAATTCGTAGCTTCAAGACTCAGCACCAAATTATACATTTGCACACAAAGAATCCCTACTCTATCGCTAGAAGCAAATTTTAAGTAAAACTTCTTATACCATAACAATCAATACCCTCACTATCACAGTATCACCTGCAGAGTTTCACCCTACCTGCCATTAATATTGAAGTTCTAACTATTTTTGACAAATCTTAAATAAAATTGGGTGTAGAGTAATAAATGCAATGCAACCATCATCCTCAAAGACAATGAATATCATTTGCTCCCTACTTTGACAAGTTATTTAAAGGAAAAAGTACTGCAATAAGTTGTAATAAATTGCAAACCAAACAAACATAAATTGTTTGTTACATTAAAAAAAGACAATTGAGAAACAATATTACATTTTTTTTGTGTGTGCAGAATATTATATTTTTATAGCATGGATAAATAGGAATGTTCAAACTTGCCCCAACATTACACTACAGCAAATCCCTAGACTCCTTGTCTAATTTAGGCTATCAATGGGGATACATAAACTCACTAGTCACTACTGTTGAGCAAAACATAAAGTGCAATCAATAACAGCTTAGGCTTTTAGTTGAGATGGAGCACATGCTTCAATTTGGTATCAAAGCCATGCCAAAGGTCGGGGCGTGTCCAGCTTAGCCTTTTAGTTTAGATAGAGCACATCCTTCAATTACTACTGTATTAAACTTACAAGAATACAGACTGGCCCCTAAATGAGGGCAACTCTTTTTATTTTCTTATTCAGAGTACATTGGAAGAATGATTAGCTTGGTATAATGGATGGTAGGAACCTAAACCAATACAAATGTTTCCCTACTGCTACAATGCCTACAAAACTATATCCATCATCAACCAAAAATGGAAAACTATTGAGTATGCAACAAATTTCTATTTAAAACAGAAAGAATTCCCGAGGTGAGTAGGAGCAGTTCTTACAATTGACGACAGTCTTTGAATGCCCATGACCTATCAGCAGATCCCACAGCAACAGATAAAGCTAACAGTGCCATGACCCATGAACACGACAGAAAGAAGGCCTAGATTGCTTTCAATCCTGCTAGCTTGCGCAGCTTCTCGCAAATTATGAAGGTAATCATTGTCTGTGGACCCAATCTCGCGAATATTGCAAGGCCACTGCCACCATGGAAATATTTCAACATTCACAATCAAACGGATGATATATGAAAACAGAAACGAGGAAGTGATGCCCTCTTTGTGTGATATTTGGTGTGTCAAATTGTCAATGGTGCCATGTAACATCCTGTGTCTTATGTGACAGTAATAACAAATTCTATGTTTTCCAGTAACATATTTTTTGGTGCACTGTGTGATGTTAACCTTGATGGAATGTGGCATCCTACTTTATGTTACTATCACAACAAATTCTGAATTGTTAATGTGGTATTCTATAATTGGATGTCACTTGGTGGACCATACAATAAATATATATATATATATATATATATATATATATATATATTGGTAATTACTAAAACATAAATATTCGTTGAAATTTAATTAATTAGTAAAAGCATTTGTTAACTCACCCTTTGTAAAGACCACGAGGACCTTCAGTGAGCAGTACCTGGCATCATAATTACACGAGTGTTAGCTACAATCTGAAAAGTTTATGCGCCTTCATCTCAACAAATCAGTAATCTCACCTGCTACCTTGTTCTCCTCCCCGATCCCCATTTTTTCCTCTATTTATTCAGATTTCATTGCTAAACAAAGTTTTCAAAATCTACTAATCATAGAAATGCAACAAGAAATTAGAGTTATCACCTGGTATGCACAGTGTAGTCCACTTTTGTACATTCCAGCACTATTTGATTCTCGTTGCAGCATAAGACGAGTTTTAACCATGTCCATGGGCGCTGTTATGAGGGTGCTTACAGTGCCTGCTATTGTACTCGAGCTTCATACCATGCAAAACTAGAGTCAGATGAAGAGGGTGAAACATCCAAGTTGTATGTTTAATGCATATTTGCTGTTATAATAAAAGAAAGTGAACCTACATGAGATGTAGATATAGGCCTTCCTCGAGAGAAGTCCACTTGAGGAACACCTGCATTGGGCAAAAATAGCAAAGGATCTTTACGAGTTTATAAACAAAGAAAACTACAGATATAATATGACCATATGGGTCTTCAAAAATATTCGAGAGTGGTTAGTGACACTTAGAAGTTTACCCGTTTGGATTCATCATACGTTGCCAATTGAGATGCAGTTAAAGCAGCAGCTCTGGCCATTGCAGGCCCAACCCCTTTCCAAAGAGCCAGTACCCCCTCTCGTGAGGCAATTTTCTGCAGCTCACGAATGGGTCCTCTGTTTGATTTTGTATTCATCTGTAAACGAACCTGGAAAAACATAGAAGCAGTGAGAAAAACTCGACCACTATGAAAAGGCTTTTCTTTTAAGCACTATTACCTTTAGAACTTCCACCGGGTTAGTCAGTGCAGTGGCAACAGCACCAGAGAACGCTCCAGATGCAATCTTCATTATGATATTTGAGGACTCAAAAGCCATTTCAGCAACATACTTTGATGGTTCATACAAGCCTAAACGAAGGCCACCATAAAGAATTGACCTCATCAACGCAGGCGATAGTCCTCGATACAAGGACCCAAGCCCTTCATTTCTTACCACATGAGCAGAAAGCTTTCCCTAATATCATAAACTAAAGCAATAAGCAGCTGCTACCTTACCTTTAAACCCAAAAACAAAAGAAAGGAACAAAAAAACACTTCTTTATTACCATTCCAGTCAAGGGACCTCTCTGGCCAACAAGTTGCATTTGCAATCTGACTTTCAGAACATCTGCATCCAAAATAAACTCAATCACACATCCGGAATATATATCTATTGAGTATCAAGCCCTTAACATGATACACTGGTGCTTACAAGCGTATCAAGTTATTTAAGTACTAATTAACAGTTTTAGAGATAAATCCTTGCAGGATCACACTTTACTCTGCAACTAAGCATGACAATATTATTAATATGATAAGAACTAGTTTTAAGTTATGATATATCTTTGTGCAAGATTCAAAATGCCCTACTTTCATATTTTAGGGATTTCTTAGTCCCCAACTTACCTTGATCAATCATCATTTCATATGAATAAATAAATAACTTCATATGGGGGCAAACCCCAGCCAAATTGGTCGAGCTGTTGACTTGGTAACCACAAGGTTACGATACATTTACTGGCAAGCAATACCAAAGACGGAAGAGAAGGGAAGTTCTTGCATGATTAAGGAGATGGGGACTTATTCAAATAACTTAGTCTTCCTATTTTTTTGAATTCTTAAGTGTTACTTTCATGCATAGATTCACATAACTCAGTCTTCCTATTTTTTAGATTTCGTAACGTTACTTTCATGCATATATAAAAGCCACTGCAGGCTTGTTGTAGAGACATTGAATTCTTTGGCTAATGACATTTGGGGAGAAGAACTCTATAACGCTTCTAGGTTACTTTGGGAATTGATTATTCTTTTCTTTTCTGTTCCTACTCTTGTCTACAAACATAGGTAGACCTTCCACATCCTCGATACCCACGGCTTTTCCCTCAAGCCCTATACACCGGCCTGTGAGGCAATCCCAATCCTCTCGGCCTGTAACAGGTTACAAGTTCGATTCCTAGCGAGAACGGGTTATTGGTCTTCTTGGATTGATCCAGTCAGCTATGTGCAACCTTACCATCCTTGTGGTTAGCTAAAGTCGCAAGGTGAGATTTATCTTTGCACCCCTCGGGTAGTGGCTGCGGTTTCTTCCAACCAAACATGCACACTTCCATAACATTTGAAATGTTTATAACTAAGCATAAAGCACACACAGCTTTATAAATGTAACAACCATCAATCTCAGTTCTCAGTGATCTTAAGTCAGGCAGCATTTTACAAATAATTTGGCATAAGATTTACCTAGAGGGTGAGTGATGGCAGTGGCCGCAGCAACCGAAATCCCACTGGTGCCGAAGTGGTACGCAACATCAGAAGCTGAAACGCCCCATTTTTGCCTCTGCTGCTTTACTTTGCTCGATCCTGAATGATATCAAGATAAATGCAATCAGACTTTTGAAATCCCGAGGTTTAGATATTTAAACCGAGATTCGAGCGGACCAGAAACAGAAAGCAAGGTTTCACCGGAAGCAGAGTCGCCGCCCATTGTTGATTCTCGTTGCGGCGGCGGTGGTTGTCCGGCGGTTGGGCTCCGGTGTAACGGGAATAACTAATTGAACCGTTGAACAGAGCGTGCATATAACTGATTAGGGACTGCGGTTAACGTGCGCAGGCGGGGGATGGTGAGATCCTCAATCCTCCTCATTGTTTTTAACGACGTCGTAAGCTTCCTTTCCAGTTCCTACCAAAAAGTTCCACTCAAACATGGCGTCTTAAATTTGTGGCTTGCCTTGTGAGAATAATGTTCTTATTCTCCTTTATTTGACCTTTTTATTAGTTCGAATAATTATATACTATTTATCCTTGTGAAAAATGTGTGTATATATAAACTTAATTAAAAAGAAAAAAAAAAACTTGTCTGCATATTCAATAATCTACTAACATATCTGGCAAAAGCCTGAAAATCAGAAAGTAACAACCGCCCCTGACAGTCCCTAATTATAGTTTTAGCTTATGATAAGTCCATGGAAGAGTCGTTAAAGGTAATGCATACTAGTTGGCAATGTGTTAGTGTATGATAAGCCCATCGGATAGTCGTTAAGGTAATGCAGACTAGTTGGCAGAGAGTCGTTAAAGGTAATGCAGACTAGTTGGCAATCTGATTGAATACATGCTTTACGCCATTGTTTACCTTTTATCTAGGATAAAGCCTCTTTCATAGTGAGCGCTTAAACCCAATGATATGTTAGTGCTTTAGCCAAATGTGATTCTTGATTCTTGTACATAATTAAATTAAAATGTTTATAATGTCTGCACTCACAACCCAATGGTATATTGATCCTAGTTGATAAAATACTACAATCATATAAACTAGCTAAGGCCTAAACTTGTAACTATATGAGTTATTAAGTCAACAATATAACTAATTTGGTTGAGTGTCCTCTAGTTTAAATACAAAACTAAAATTATAATGCTATTGAATATAAAAAGTAGAAAAAGAAAATAGAATGTTGTTAAAAATAAGAAATTTGTAAATTTAGCCGATTAATACTAGTAAATATGGAATATAAAATAGGACAGGAAAATTATCATATAAACACCTAAAAGTAACATGTTTGTTCACATACAAAACAAGTTAACGAACGGGAAAATTTGGGTTTAAGACACAGTCAGGATCATATTGCTCAGTATAAGTTACACATAATGAGAAAAACATCCCATTGCCTTATAACAGCTGATGCCATACAGTTTTGGATCAACCAATTATTGTACAATTGATGCCATCTTTTACCACTGCAACTTCTTAGAAAATGGAAACATCCCTTGCTGTTCTCTTTGGGATCAGCAATGATCTGAAATAAAGACCTTTTGGGAACTTCAGGCATTCCTATATCATGCCATGCATTCATTTCCTCCAAGCGCCTGTGTACCCAGATTTTTCACATGTTTTAAATAGAGCCAGATTTCATTGAATCAGCATCTTAGCCATGGAAGTATAAGCATATATAACTGGAATCTGGCAGGAACATGATACCCAAGAGATGCAATTGAGGTTCAGTAGCGTGATGCAGAACGACCTGCATAGGACTGGCGGAGTAATACTGGATTGGATGAATAGTCGGGGACGTTGCCAGGATATTGGTATCTTGGGCTGAGGTCCGAAGGTGCATAGGTACGATATGGTGAATGTCGATTCTCTCTCTCGTCAGTCACTCTACCGGGATGGCCTCCTGTCTCCCTTGAGTAGTTTGACTCAGTTATGTAAGACTCTCTTCCCGTCAGCGAATAAGGTTCCAAGGGCTCGGGCAGTCTCATTGGCAAGGAAAGATACCGATTAACAAGTGATGCGGTACTGTCATTGTAGGGATTACAACTGTATGAGTCATGGTTTTGTACCCCAAGATTGATGGTGGAAGTCATTGTAGTGTCAGTTTCTAGAGAAGGCTGTACAGTAGTGGTCGCTTCCTTATAACCCTTGAGGCCATAATTTCTGTACTCCTTTTCACTGAGGAAATAAGGATCAGGCAAACCAGCTTCATTCCGTGGCAATGATGAAGCACCACCACTTACAAGAGCAGGGTTCCTCAGAGATTGCTCCATCCCTTCCTTAGGTCGATAACGATCCAATATATGATCAATACCAGCAGTAGAGTCAGTTGGCACAAGCTGTCTCCTTTGTTGAAGACCATAGCTTCTATATTCTTTTTCAGTGAGAAAAAGTGAAGAAGAGGGTGCATCATTACGCGTGATGTGGTGGTTAGTCAAGAGTGACCTCTCATGACCAATTGGTAAAGGTTCAGCACCATTGCTAATAATGTAAGATTCTCTATACACTTGTTGCTGGAATTCATCACCAGGCAAAGTCCCTGCAGATGTGTGGTGAATAACAGACTCTGGCACGGATTCAGGAAGAGAAGATTTGGATGTTCCATGCAACCATGGTGTAGGCCTAAACAACTTCATCAAGTGTTTCACCTGTTAGGAATAGAAAATGGCATCTTAGAGGAAAAACATGGTAAACTTTCACATAATTTTCAGGGAAAACATGCTTTAAGACAGTTTTGCTGTAAATAAGCAAGATTTCATACTTGTGCAACTGACAAATCAGTCTTGAATTTGTGCCTCTTCTCATCGTAATTATCCTTGATAGCTTTTTTAAAAACACTTTCAGGCAGGGGAAGGCAATCCTCAATAACTGTGAATCGGACCTGTTTAGTGGCCAATCATCAACACAAACTTCTGATGGATAGAGGAAAAGACAATGAAGAAGAAATCACTAGATGTTAATAAGAAAAGTGAGGCTGACCTGAGCAGGAAATCCCCCACCAAAGGCTGCCGGTTCAAGTTTCATTCCACCAGTTGATGATGCTTCATATACTCCATACAAGAGCTTGAGATCAAAATCATAGAGGAATAGCTTGAGACCAGGTTTGATTCTCATCACGACATCTTGTTTATTCGCAGTAATACCCATTACTTTATAGCGGAAACAATCTGGTTTAGTCTTCCCACTACACATAAAGATCATTCCACCAAGGCCCTCAGTGGAACGATGGTCTCTTTTCTTCAACTCTCTACGCTTGTCATCTATTTGTCGCTCATATCTGCTACCAGATTGCTTACTTGGATGCTTCTCAGTTCTTTGACTTTGACTACTAAACTTCTTGCCATCTTTGATCTCCTCCCTTACATTCTCCTTTCTATCTTTTCCACTATTGTTCACAGTGGACTGCTGGTCCCTTTTCTTCAACTTTTTATGTTTTTCATCTATATGCCGCTCGTTTTTATTCCCAGCTTGTGTATTAGGTCGTTTCTCAGCTCTTTGACTTTGATCACTGACCTTCTTGCCATCTTTAATCCCCTGCCCTCCATTTTCCTTCCTGTCTTTGACTTGTGAGCTGCTCTCACCTTCTTTGCCTCGAGAAGATTTCTTAGGCAAAGATTCTTTCACAATTTTCTCTTTGACCTTTAAGGACTTGGGGGTTTTCTTGAGTGTGCTTTTTGAAGCAGACTCCACAAAGCCCTTTCTATTACCCTTCTTAGAAGCCATGGTCTTCCCTGTTAACACCAGCATTTACAATTCAAAAACAAATTCCATTTATCACAAATGTAGAGATTGGGGAGAGTAGAAAGAAGTAGTCTGTATTGAACCAACATTCATCATCTTTACACTTTGCACTTATATGCTGAGTTATACTCAGTATCCATATGAGGGAGATAACAGATACTAACTAACAGAAATATCCTAACTAATCCTAACAGACTAACTGATATTTTTATCCTCTAATACCATTACCCAAAGCATCAAACCAGTATGCAACTGAACATTCATACCCCAAATATCTGAAAGTAACAGAATTGGCAGTGTAAATGAATTTTCGGTGTTTTATAGAAATTCACAATGAATTAAAATAGCTCGTGAAATTGTGAGTTTATAACACAAATCGAGAATAGATCAGTTCTCTAGAACATAGAACCTCGAAGACATTAGGACTGATGATAAACCTCACAGAGTTTACCGTGAAATCCCTAATCAAATACAAACATAATTGTGCAGCAAAAACCTTAACAAATACTAATAAACTTCAGCGAAATCATAGCTGCGTGAACATAAGATCTATGTTCAGCTGCATATATGTGAGTATGAACAATTCGATTGACCTTCAATTATCGTGAGAGCAGAAGTCGCTGCTGATATACGGGAGCTCCTGGCTGATGAACAGGATGAGCGATTTGGGAGAAAATATCAAGGAAGATAGAAATAATTCAGGAAAAATAAATGCAAAAACTTAAAAAAAATAAAAATGCAAAAAGATTATCAGTGTTGGGCTTAGATCCAAAGCCCGGTAGATGATGACGGAGACCCAAAACAGCGGCCTGCATTTTAAAACTAGAAAAAAGAGGAAACTCACTTTGAAATAGCCCAACCTTGACTAAGACAATCGTTATACTGTGAACATCGCAGAACGGGTGCCATTTTAGCCGTTTGTTTTCATTAATTAAAACGATGTCGTTTTGATGCATGGTCCACAATAAATTTGCGTAATTAAAATATAACAATTGTACTATGGGAGTTCAGTTGTTATACCGTGGACCATGGTCACAAAACGACGTCAATGAGTAAGAGAAACGGTTGCCGTAAATCTCCGTAACTGATACTATAATTCATCTCAAATGAGATTATTTCACATTTATTTTTATATTATCGAATGAAACTGTATTTATATCGAAATGTAACTGTAGTTGTGTTGAAATGTAACTGCAGTGTGGCAGTGTATATAAACTGATACTGGATAACAGTTTCACATTTTTGGGTGTATATTGTCCAATGAAACCGTAGTTATATCGAAATGATATTGTAGTTATGTTGAAATGAAACTGCAGTGTGTTATAAAATAAACTGTAGTTGTGTTGAAAGGAAACTAAATAACATGTTCACATATTTGAGTGTATAATATCGAATGAAACTGCAGTTATATCGAAAAGAAACTACAGTTGTGTTGAAATGTAACTGCAATGTATATAAACTGAAAATGAATATCGCAGAATAGAGGCCGTTTCATCCGTCTATTTTCATCTATCACAATGACGTCGTTTTGATGCGCGGTATACAATTCATTGTGGACCGCAGTCCACAATTGTTGTAATATATGTTGTTGTGCCCGTTGTTATTAGCTCCTAACCGATGAACATTGTAGGTAAAGAGAAAAGAGGTAGAGAGAGAGCAAACATAGGAAGATAAGTGTTTCATTAAAGCCGCCGTCGCCCTCTGCTGGAGAGCCGGCCCATTTGCTAAACACCAGCTGCCGTCGCCTTCTGTCGGAGAGACGGCCGATTCGCGAAACGCCAGCCAGCCTTCTGCCTGAGCGTCGCGCTGCCGAAACGCCGTCGCACAGGCATCGCCGCTGCCACCAGATCGCCGATCGTGGTCGAAGCACGGATCTACTAAGCCGATCTCCGTCGCCGCCTTCGTGATCGCCGATCGTCGAACACGGCGCGACCGCACACCACCACCGATGGAGCAGAACGGAGAAAAAAAACGGTGTGGAACGGAGAAAAAAAAAACAGGTGTTCTTTTTCTGTTTATTTTTCTATCAAAAACATCATAAACTCCAGATTGAATTGAGAAAAAAAAAATGGATTGTGCATCATTTGTTTTTATGCACACTGTAAAACATATATACAGAATATTTGTTACTTGATATGCATATATAAATACTTTTGACAATCAGTATATGTAAAAAAAAGTGTATTTTTATGCTCAAACAATCATATTGATTTGTTGCTTGGAATTTTGCTGAAGATGATTTTTAATGTCCATCTTCGAAAAGCATACATGCTTGAATAAAAAAACGTGCATAATCACATATAAATCTCAGCATACATTTACTACCAGAATATGTAAAGAGATACAGATCAAGTAAATATGCAATTTGAAGCAAATAGTATAGTTTAGGCAATTAAAGGCCTAAGAATTGCATATACAAGAACATATACGAAATGCATAGTTTAGCAATTATAAAAAATTGCCTATTCGAAAAATATGAAATTTGTACCGTTCACCGTGAACGTGCTGATAACGTGTTGTAATATATGTTGTTGTGCCCGTTGGCCATTAGCTCCTAACCGATGAACATTGTAAGTAAAGAGAAAAGAGGTAGAGAGAGTGCAAACATAGGGAGAGGAGTGTTTCATTCCAGTAAAAATGTGTATGATTACAAGGGACATATATATAATACAAACAATAACGGAAATATATAATTAATACATTAATATAGAAACCGTTACAACCGTTATATACTAAATAATAATGTCCACTACTTAATATTATTTATAACAACAATAAAATTTACCATGGGAGTTACACCCAATAAACAATAGACACTGATTCTCCTAGAGAAGCAATAGGCACTGATTTTCCTAAAAAAGTTGCTAAATTATCGCAATTTACCGTTATAGTATGATATTGATTTACCTCGAAAAGGTAAGAAAATTCGTTTTTTTGTGGCCAAGGGATTGATCAGGAACAATGAATTAGGAATACTAACCTTGGAAGAATCCAAACAAGTGCAGCTCTGTCTCTCTCTCTCCTCTTTTCATTTTCCCATATTCCAGGTTTTAATAATTGTATTTATATTCGGGGATCAGATTCATCTCCCAACAACTTATTTGGAAGATTACCCTCACAATCAATTATTTGAAAAGCAAGAATTATGATAAGATTCTGACACCTCAAGGGCAACAACTCTGTCCTTATTGTCATTCTTCCACTCACTCCACATACTGAGTCAACAGCACAAGAAGTATTGCTTCTTTTTCCTCTCTATCTTTTTGTTCATCCCTGTTTACCAGGCTGTTTAAGGATTTCATTGGGTAGACAGCAAGAAACATGTTCAAGGTTGTTCCGAGGTTAGTTCATCTTTCCTTAATCTGGGCTAGCAATAGAGTGAAGCAGAGAATTGATATATGAAGATGAATGGTTTCTACAAATAAACTAGCTTTACATAGATCTGGGATTTCACATGATTCTGTTGATACTGGGCTGAGGATTCTGAGGAACATCAATGGAGATATTAGCATATCTTGGACAGAAAATGAGCAGATTATGACACTACAGATTTGTTTGTGTTAGTATTTAGTAACAGTGTTTTGTGTTCTCCATTCTTTCATGTTTCTTGTTCTTTCTTTTTGCAGAAAGCTCTGCACTTCAAGATCATTCCTTGTTCATTTCTTCAACAAGGAATTCTCTAGCACCTCACAAAGGTGGGTGCATATCATTAAATGTTGTGTTTAGTTTATATTTTATAGGAACAATGGTTGAATAAGCTGCAAATGTTATAGGAAAAATCAATTAGATTTCTGAATTTTTAAAAGTAATAAAGTAAATTAAGATGTTATTTTTGTGCATTAAAATTTAAGAACCTGACATATAATAGACTGTCACTCAAATTTTGGCCGGCTCGGTCAATTAAAACTCACTGCGGGTGATGAAACTGTCGCCGATCGTCTTTAATTTCCGGATTCTTAGATTTCGATGCACAAAAATAACATATTGTTGAACTTAATTGTAACTAATTAACTTTAAAGACTTATTAGATCAAAATTGAAGCATGTGTTTCATCTCAACTAAAAGTTTAAACTGATAATTGAATTATAAATTTATATACTATGTATGTTCAATTTTAGCATGACTCTAATATTAAATTGAAGCATGTACCTTCTAAGCTTGTAGTTGAATTGCACATTTATGCTTATATTTTCTTTATGCTCAATAATCCATTTCCTTATATAGGAAGCTGGAAGGCAAGGTAGCATTGATCACGGGAGCGGCGGGAGGTATTGGTAAAGAAACTGCCGCGAAATTCATCGACAATGGCGCTAAAGTCGTGATTGCGGATATACAAGAACAGCTGGGCAAAGACACCGCCGCGAAACTCGGCGAAAACGCCGCCTTTGTCACCTGCGATGTCTCCGAAGAACGCGACATCTCCGCCGCCGTGGATTTCGCGGTGTCGAAGCACGGCAAACTCGACATCATGTACAACAACGCCGGCATCGCGTGCCGGACTCCGGCCAGCATCGTCGACCTGGACATGGCGGCGTTCGAGCGCGTGATGGCCGTCAACGTCCGCGGCGTGGTGGCCGGGGTCAAGCACGCCGCGCGCGTGATGATCCCGCGCCGCTCCGGGACGATCCTGTGCACGGCCAGCGTCACCGGCGTAATCGGAGGGCTGGCGCAGCACACGTACAGCACATCCAAATCTTCGGTGATCGGAATCGTGAAATCCGTCGCCGCCGAGCTCTGCAAGCACGGGATTAGGGTTAATTGCATTTCGCCGTTCGCAATTCCGACCGCCTTCGCGATATCGGAAATGAAGGATTACTTCCCCGGCGTCGACGACCGGGGCCTCGCCGGAATGTTACACAAGGCGGGGGTGCTGGAAGGAGCTTATTGCGAGCCCTGTGACGTGGCTAACGCCGCCGTTTATTTGGCCTCCGACGACGCCAAATATGTCAGCGGCCAGAATCTGGTGGTCGACGGTGGCTTTACATCAATGAAAAGTCTGAATCTTTCCCCGCCATAAATATTTGCAGAATTTTGTTTCATTCTCTGCTTTATCAACATTAAAATTGCATATAATCTCGAATCTAATAAAAATGTTAAAATGATTATGTGTTGAACAATATTTGATAAATAGTTGTTGGTCTACGGTGGTTAGCTGATTTTGTTATTGGTTTAGTTGATAGTATTAGCTGATTTTGTTATTGGTTTAGTTGATAGTATTGGTTGATTCCAGAAAAATGTTTGATAAATTAGTTATTAGCTAATACGGAGTAATAGATTATATACAAAATGGCTTTCTGAAAAACTATTTTGAATTTTAATCTTTTGGAACAATAAATTGTTAATTAACCAAATACTTGTTTGCCAATAACCTTGTGCTTTAGTAGGTTGAAAGCTAAGTCAAAATTGACTGGTCAAACAATTAATAGTTGTAATTAGCTGATAGGCTAATTATTTTACCAAATATGATCTTTATTAATATATATATATATACATACATGTACAGTTCAACTATTTTTAATTGAGATAAAACACGATCTTTTATTTGTTTTCGGAGCTAACCCCATACTAAAAGTGTTTGAATCTCCATTATCTCTGTCAGAACTGTTCTAACACAATCTTACGCATGAAATCTTCTGGTGCTGCAAAAACCAGGGAGGAGATCAGATACTTAAAATGATGGCAAGCAGACAACAAGACAGGTTAACCTTAAGAAACCAGAATGCTGCAAACTGCAAAGGTAGCATATGCTAATGAAGAAAGGGTACCTTTTTTTATATATTTTTTTTTTAAGATCCTGGAAAAGAACAGCATGCAATCTAGCCTAGAAACAGATTTCCGAGCTAACAAATGGACAGTCTGATTTGCAGATTGCTTGACAAAAGAGATATTGACATGAGTGAAGAAAAGGTACCTAATCCATCAGTGAACAATTTGAACTGTCCAAGAGCCTGCCTGATGAACATCTCGACCCCGCTAACCACTGCAGCTCCAACCTCGGCAGCCTCTTGCAGCAGTCGAGTGTTTCGAGGGGTGTAAACCGCATCAAACACCAGGTCGTACGATTTCAAGGCCTCCTAATCAAGGGCAGCACAGAAAGACAGAAACATTTAAGATGTTATCCTGTTCTGGTTGGAAAGATCATACTAATTGCTTAAAGTTTCTTGGAAGATTTTAGGGAGTAACAAGAGAAACCTTGCAAACCGGAGTTTGATCTATCCTCGGCTGCATGCCAATGGCAGAAGAGTTCGCGAGGATCATCCCAGTCTCGGGGCTAAACTCGTTTATGCATTCAAACGGAAAGGCCTCTCCAGACACAGCAATGGCAAGAGCCTTTGCTCTCTCTTCACAAACCAGAAACCAATTAGTAAATGCAAATCATTTTTGGTTGAATAAGAGGATTATTACCATTTTGAGTACTATTGACTCTGTTACAATGCAGTATCTGTTCATAAGAGGATTATTACCATAATTCCGGTTGAAAATCACCACCCTGGCTCCTCGACTTTTGGCACCGAAAGCCATTGCTCTTCCAGCACCACCTGCTCCAACCAGCACAAACAATTTCCCAGCAATCGGGGAACCTTCTGATGCAATGTCATTTGTAGTTTGTCTCTCTGTTCATCACAAATTCGATACAACATAAACCGTTTCCTTAAAAAAAAACACCTTTTGGTTATTTGATTCAACAACTAACCAACCTACCTCTGAGTGTATCTTCAATAGCAGTTAAACAGGCCTCGCAATCTGTATTATAACCAATGAGCTTCCCATCACTTGGCCTCCGTATGATTGTATTTACAGCCCCTATGGACTGTTGGTTTGTAAAAACATGTTCCAATTTAAAAAGGGTCAGCACAAATTAACTCCAAAACGCGAAATTTCAGTCACAGGTAGCAAAAGAACATGCTATAATAATGTCAATCCAAGTATCTTTTAGGTGAAAAGGGAAGAAGAATGTTTTAAGACCTTAGCGAGGGGATCGACTTCATCACAGCATCCTACTGCTGCTTCCTTATGAGGGATTCCGACGCTAAAGTCCATAAAAAAGGAGAAAAACCCCCCCATTAGTTAGCTTATGAAACGAAGGAGCATTTAGAGATAACAGTGTGAGTGTATACCTGAAACCAGCAAAGTCGTTGCTCGAGTAAACTCTGAAGAACTCGTTAATATTATCAACCAACAATGGCACATAGATTCCATTATACCCTGTATGCCTAAAGGCAGGGTTATGCAGAAGAGGGCCTTTGCTGTGTCCTACAGGATTCGAGACGACCCCAAAAACTCTCGTGTCTGCATTCATATTTTCGAGCTGATATACTTCTTTGATGCTACTCAGACATGGCAAGCCAGGAATGGACTTCCCATTCAAGGATCCACAAACAAAGAAAGCACCATATTTTGGACCAAGTAATTGGCTTATAAGACCTCTATCTCCCACAGCCCTTGCAATTAAGGGCACCTGTACATAGATTTGGAACCTCATTGTGATTTATACCCAACAAAGAAAAAGAAAAGCTTGGTTTCAAGAACCCCACAATTAAGCAAATTTCTCAGAATGTTTTTGCCATTAAAAAGATGCAATTTTTGTAACCATATATACCTGACAATGGGTGAGTGTCTGAAAAACCGGGGCAACATCTGTGATATAAGAGACATCAATCACAAGCTTGACAATGTCTGCACCTGTAGCTTGTAGATTTATGATCAGGTTTCCTAGTTTCTCAGCAGTTGGAGGCTCGCCGCCATTCACATGACTCGACACAATTATCTTGCTGTTTAACCGCAGACTCATTAGCTCTGCCATAACAGCATCAGAAGCCACCTATGAAGTTCAATGCATAAGCAGAAGGTTTTAGCTCAGGTGGGATAAGAGTATATACACTTCAGTTCCCACTAAACTTCATACCATATTCCAAATTCTACAACTCCATACAACTTTGATGCAGCACTGAGAAAATAGATAGTTGCCCAACATATATATACATATTTTGATACATTATATTTCCTAACTTATGTAAGACTAATCCTAAGCCCCTAGAACCTCTGTCTAAGTGTTGCTGAAGGAGGTAAATTGCCACTCGCCCAAACTGTATCTCAGTTAGTCTCTATCATTGATTCTGCACAAAAGAGATCCATCTTCACACCTCCGCTAACTTGGAGAACCCAATCTCCAATCTAGGGATGGAGTCTAAGGACACAAACTCTAGAGTGGGAAGCCCTAACTCTAAGATGTTGTTGTGAGAGTCGAACCCCATCCTACCCCTAGAGTGGGAGGTAAATTGCCAATCACCCAAACAGCTTCCAGTTAGTCTTTATCATTGACTCTATACAAAAGAGATCCATCTTCACACCTCAGCTAACTTGAAGATTCCAATCTCCAATCTAGGGAGTGTAAGAGCACGCTCTAGAGTGGGAAGCCCTAACTCCAAAATATTGTTGGTGAGAGTCAAGGTGACCCTATCCTACCCCTAGACCGACTCACTTGAGCTAGCCCGGCAGGGCAAAGTTGCCTAATATCTTTCTTAGCTTTCTTATCCCATAAATTTCATTCCTACATCTAGCTAGAAAGCACATAATCTACAAGAATTCTAGTAAAGTTAACATCTTTATTACATGCGAGCTTCGTACAATTCTAAACTAAGCTAGCTGTATATCCATGAAAGTATATATGAAAGAAAACGGCGACTAACCTCGAGTGCTACTTCGACGAACTCAACGTCCAAGCGAAGAGCGAGTTTGAGAACTTGTAAGCACGTGGTCTTCCAGTCTCCTCCGTTGCCGGAAACCGCCGGCGGCGCGTTCGGCCTGAGACAAGAAGAATCCCATATTCCAACATTAATCTAAAGGTACGATGTTGTTGAATCGATGGGTGTTTTCTTTTCTTTTCTTTTCACACTGCACTTCATCGGAGTCGGAAGTCTTCGATCTTCCTGCACCGAATCACAAGTCCATCGACCGTTTCAGAAACTTGTTGGGCTGTCGGAATATGGGACTAATAATGGTGGACATGCTAGCTTGTATAGCTAAAAGGCTCAGATTTTCCTAGTCCAAGTTGTTATTAACGTTAATTAATCCAAATAAACAAACATGAAGAATGATTTGCCTACTAAACTAAGATTATATATACATAGTAGGCAAAACCATGCCACTAAATGGTGTCATAGGTGCCCATAAGAAACTCTTCACATAATTGAGTTGTGATGTCTTGATTTTGTGTTTTTGTCCATAATTTAATACTAATCAGTACCAACTAAACTGTTCAAGCAGGCACGAATCACTTAGTTAGGTGCCATAGTAATTGAAAAATCAAAACTTTTTTGACTAATTAATCACAAGAAGGTAAATTCTTGGATGGAATCTAGGGGCATCTCCATGAATAAGGCAATGAAAGGAATATATATATATACACACATGAATCTTGAATATTCCTATGAAAGATGAAGTGACAAGACATTATTACCTGCAGCAGACAATGGAGGGAAGAGTTCTGGTTCTGAGGAGATTTTCAACCTGGGAGATGTGTGAGAAAGACAAGGAATTGATGCAAAGCTCCACAAGATCTGCTCCTTCTTCCTTGGCTAGTTTCATGCAGCCTAACATCTCTTCCTGGGTTTCGCATTCCAGCGTTGTGTAAACCACCATGTCGCTCTTAAACCCCATAATCATGCAATATAATAATATAATGCAGATGATGGAGCCCAGACAACAACAATAATATAATCCTTAAATATATGTTTCCCTTCTTATATTGTTGCTGGGTTATATATATATAGGAGAGTGATGCATGCAATGCTCCTCTGATCTTTCACTTATCACTTATATAAGCTCACTTACCGACACTGTTATATTTTTATACTTTATTCTCAAGGTTAGTTGACCAGTGAAGGTTAGTCTCTGATATTTTTATTTTTTATTTTTATTTTTTTTAAATCCCGTCTTATCTTATGACCATAACTAATAAAGAGTCACAACAGGGTAAATCAACTCAGTTTAGGTTACGTTGTTTATAACGAATTGACTCAAACCGAGAAAGTAACTATCCAACTACATACTACCCAAAATATGTTTTGGATAAATCCAACTTATAACCAAACTAGTAAAGAACCACAAAGAGATAATAAGACTAATAGACTGCTCATGTTGAAAGTATAATTTGTAATTAACTCTGTGATTACAAGTCAACTGTCGGACTACATACATATCTTGACTAGGATTAATTGACCATGGCCAACTTGCATTGCCATCCCTGAATGAGGTAGACCACTACAAAGGTCAGAAGTGCATTGATGGTGTGGGAAGTGTGCAGACACTAATTTCTTTCAGAGATAAACCACTGCATGTATGTATACCCCCCCCCCCCACCCCAATAAACACACGTTTATTAATTGCAGTTGCAGCAATAATGCAGTATTGGAGAGATTTTACCATATATATATATATATATATATATATATGATATATCACAGTTTCACATCACAGTCCAGGACCCTCCATTCATGCATGATTCCTCTTTTTCCATTTTGGATGGTACATCTCATATGATTCTCATCACAGATTCACAGATTCCTATTCCAAATACAAAAAATAATTTCTCTGGGCCCCCCTGTCCCACATCCCACTAACATCAATATTCATCTCCTCTCTTGGAATATACTTTATTATATACACACATTTCTATATCACAATGCATGCATGTACTCCGTATATGATAGTTTGGTTTAGTTTGGAGAGTAAAGAGAAACTGCGTATATATACTTCTGGTTTTTATTGGGTTGGGCTGGGGCTTGTTGTATTCATGTTAATGATGTTATGGTTTCAAGTGCTACTAACAATTCGATATTGTGTATTTATCATTGATGTCCGCATTAAGAGGTCCGTAGACAAAGAAGGACTATCTGAAAAGGATTACCCATATAAGAATAGCTTTTAAAGTTAAGTCCTTCAATTCAGCTTTGTCGTAGTTAAGTGACGAGATGATCTAAAAATGACATAGTACGAACTTGATGAGATTCGAAGTAAGCTGACTAGTTATTTTGATGTACTTAGGTGAGGGACACCAATAGAAAAAAAAAAAAAGGATTTTTAGTGATCCAGTAACTAAGGGATTTTTAGTCATCAGAATGTGAGCTTTTAGTGTGGACTTCATCTTTTCAATGAGTGAACATTGCAAAATTATATTGACTCTACAAGATACTGATGACTTTAAAAATGAGTGGATTGATTACTTATTTAGGTTGAGTTCATAATTTTCACACTTTTGATTAGAGATTTTATCACATTATAGTGCCACGTGTTCCATTGCATTGTCGTGTTACATGCCTTGATTTGATCCATCTGTCCCATTATATTTGGCAAATCTTTCTCCTTGGCCGACATGCGACAATTATTCATGTTACTAAGCATCCTATGCCAGACATTTTGTCGTATGATGTTTAATAGTGAAGCTGGACATCCAACAACTTCAAGCCACGTATGCGGTATGTCCACCAAATATATTATAATCTTGTTAATCATTCTTCTTTTTTTTTTTTTGGATAATCCACATTTACAACTTCATTGAATGTGATTTGGACTCTATGAATCCATATAAGATCTATGAATAATCAATCGACTTAATATATTTTCGAGACTTAACACCAAATTATACATATTTCATAATTAAACTTTTAATGTTTATAATAAATATCTGATGAGGATATATGTCGTGGGCTATGTTTGGTGGGCCCATTGGTTGGGTAAGGGAGGGGGGTATGGTGAACTAGGTGGGCTAGGGCGTGTAGTGTATTAGCCCACGAAGACGACATGTGGAGGTTGGAGGGGGTGTTGCCGTTGGCGTCTGGTCAATCGCTGGGGCTGTCGGAGGGCACGCTGGCCTCCTACGATCGATGCGTGCCTGATGCGCTTAGTGCCCCTCGGCCGCATGGCCCATCAGGTCGTGCCCACGCCATGGTTGCTGTAGATCGTGGTCAAGCAAGGGTGTGGAGCCATGTTGCCACGGCGTGGCTGACAGATATCAAACCCCAATCATTTAATGTAATATCTCGTGTATATGTACTATATCATTTTTTTTTTTTGAAAACATTTCTTTATACACACATCTTTTACAATGTAAGGTCCCATCAAAGTTCGTTATTCCAATAATTGATCTAAGAATCATGCAATAAAAATCAGTATTTCGCACCAAAAATCATGTAACCATATTCGGTTCCCTATACACATATTTTACGTAAAATCTTTAGCATCATATGCAAATATGCAACAAATTTTCATCCTTCTAATGCTTAGAGAAGTTTCATGTGGCCCAGCCCAAATGTTCCTTTATTAGGTTCCTGGATTTGGTCCTAAATAGAAGACCCAATTGAGATGGGCTTGAGCAGTACTAAATTGGGCATTTTGTCTTCCCACCTTAATTGTACATGGGCCTAATGATTTGGTGGCAATTTATTTATTTATTATGGTTCATATAATTACGTGAATTATGAATAAAAAATACATATTTTTTTAGATTAAAACGGAGAAAGTCGCTTAAATTTGGATTAAAATGTCAAAAAGTGAAAAGCAAAAGGCTAATATTATAAGAATGGGCTGGCCATTAACATTGGAAACTGAGAAAAATAATAATATGGTTGGCCTGCAGCTGTACGGCAGTAAAGCTTTTTCCAAAAAGACCAATAAAAGAAACCAAGAAAAGGGACTCAAAACTCCACTTACCTGCGTTTTCGAGTCAAATTCCAATATTATATATTTAAAATTAAAAAATACAAATTATTGACGCTCAATATTTTTTTTAGTATTACTGACCTTATTACAATGTAGTATCTGTTCATAGCTACTGAAGCACAAAGAGTCAACGGTCGTCGTGATACCACTAGACCACAAGGTCTTTGGCTATTAAAATCAATTTAGTTGGTCACAAAAGTAAAATTTAAGAAGAAAACTTAGGAATTAAGTCACACCAGCAGCAATAGGTTGAGAAAGTAGTTATGAACAGATACTGCATTGTAATAGAGTTAGTAGTATTCAAAAAAAAAAAAGTCACACCAGCAGCAATGCTTCTATTAATTATAATTTATTATAAAAATAAATTATTTTAATTTTTGGTCAGTTATAATTATTTGAAAAAGAAATTAATTATTAATCAAAAATTAATTGAGATGGAGCTTTGCACGACTATCGCACGTCATTCAAAAGAATTATTAATTTTGACCCGCAAGTTGGAATCGGGTTTATAACGGAACCCGGACCCGGATTACTAACTCCGTTTACTGTCCGTCCGGTATTACAGTATTGAAGCGATCATCTATCTGGACTGGACACTGCAGCACAGATCGCGGCGTAAGCCCGACTGACGGAGAAGAAGATGCTGACGTCACTACTCCGCCACCATCAAATTCATCGCAGTGCTCAACCTCAATCCGAAATCTATATTTCAAGACTGCCCTTTTGATCAGAACTTTACTCAATCGCTTCTAACTCCGTTTCGGCGGCTTTTATAGATCTGCTCAACTTCAGTTTTCTAGCGTGTGCTCCTTACTTTCTGGTGGGCGTTTTGGCAGTCTTGATCAATTATCACCGGAGATTCTTTAAATTTATTCGCTCCTTTGTTCAAAGTTTGCAACTTTATATTCGTTTATCACTGATCGTCGTTTCTCGTCGCGATTTATTTATTTATTTATGAATTGATCATCGATAAGGAAGTGAAATTAGTGTATGAATTCACGGATAAGCTTGGTTTTCGAAGGTGAGTGTATAGCTCCGTTGCTGATGTGATTTACGATTTTTTGGTTTGGTTTGTATCTGCGTGCGGGTTGCGTGTGAAGGAGGTGATGTGGAAATGTCTTTTAGGAGTATAATTCAGGACATGAGGGGTGAGTTTGGGAGTATTTCTCGGAAAGGGTTTGATTTGAGGTTTGGTAGGTCGAGGTCTCAGAGGACTGTCCAGGATAGCTTTGTGGGGGAGATGGATGCTCTAAGGCAGAGCTGTTGGGCAAATATGCCACCGGAGCTTTTGAGGGATGTGCTCATGAGGATTGAGGCATCTGAATCTACTTGGCCTCCGAGGAAAAATGTGGTTGCTTGTGCTGGGGTTTGTAGGAACTGGAGAGAAATAATGAAAGAAATTGTGAAAACCCCAGAAGTTTGCGGCAAATTGACATTCCCCATCTCTCTGAAGCAGGTTTGATGTTGATTCTATTAAAAGTGCAATCTTTTTGCTCTTTTCAGATGCAATTGCTTTATTTGCTTTGTTCTTTGTTAATGTTAGATTGTATTTGGATTTTGGATATGTTTTGTGAGAATCTTATGGCTGTGGGATGCTTAAATGCTTGCCAAAGAGAGTGAGAGAGAGAGAATCCGGACAAGAAAGAGCAATAGTACAGACCTGAATTGCTTATTTTGTGGCAACACAGTGCTGATTCAACTGCTTGCTGTTCTTTCTAAAATTGGCAAAGGAAGTTTCCTGAATTGCATTATCTCCCGTGTCTTATATCCATCAATCTTTCATGACTAGGATACTTTTGATGTGTGATTAGAGTTCTTATCCTTTTTGCTTAGCAGTCTTCGTACCCGGCTTAAATGTTTTTCTCAGTTTTAAGGTTTGCAAATTGTAATGAATTGGAGAAATTAAGAAAATATTTCATTTTATTAGGGAGAGATGAGGGGGGAACTGCAGTTTGTAACTTTGTATACAAAGAATTCCAGTGCTACCATACTGCCTGGCAAGAAACTATTGTAATAAAATTCAAGGTGGAAACTTCCCTTAAAAGAATAGCAGAAAATGAGCTGGCTGTAGGAATGGTGGTACAGAATTTCTCTGCCATATATGGAGAATTTTAGTGCCATATATTCCTTTAAAATACTGCTTGGCAAGCAGCTATCGAAATCCAAATCCAAGACGGCTATATTCCATTTCCTTTTTGCTATGCTTGTATTTTATTACTTTCGTAGTTTTGCTATATTGATGATAGGTCAAGATGCAATTATGGTTTGGTGATTAAGTGCAGCTGTACACTTTTCAGCTGTCACATGTGCCTAAGTACTTAATGAAGTGCAAGGTTTGGTGATTAAGTGCAGCTGTACACTTTTCTACTGTCACATGTGCCTAAGTACTTAATGAAGTGCAAGATATTTTCGTTAGAAATACTAATGTGGTAAATGGTAATTCTTTAATTGTGATTCACAAGTAGAACTGTAGAAGTTATAAAACATCAGTTCTACAGCTGCTATTTATTTTTTATATCTTCCCTGTTATCTTTTTAAAATCAATTATTTCTCTTTTCTCCTTTATCTATTCTATTTCAGTTCTTTTTCTTGGAGTGTCATTGTATATGTTGCGCTCTCATGTGTATACTATAGAGTTGCACTTCCTTGAAATAGAAATGAAATCTTTACATCAATGTTATATGAGATTATGAGCATTCTTTTTTTTGGTCTGCACATATGGCAATTAAGGCATTCTTTTTTTAGTTGTTTACTTTCCTTTTTTCTGGAGGTTGGGGTTGGGATTCCTATTGAGTTAATAATTACTAATATATTTCTTTTTACTGTCTTTTGCAGCCCGGTCCAAGGGGCACTCTCTGCCAATGCTTCATAAAGCGTAACCGCAGCTCCCAAACATATCATCTTTTTCTAAATATAAGTCAAGGTGAATATTCAGTCAATTATTTTGGAATGACCATCTAGCATAATAACAATATATGTACTATTGTGGGGGTAACCCCAGTCAAGATGGCTAAGGATACAAACTTGTAACCACAAGGTCACGAGTTCCAATCACAGCCTTCTTGGTTTGAACCGGTCAGCAATGGGCAACCTAGGCTGGTTTACCTCCTTGTTGTCCTTTGCTGGCTAGGATCACAAGGTGGGGTTTACCCAGTGCACACCCTCGGGTAGTGGCTGTGGGTTTCCCTCGTCACCCAAAAAAAAATATATGTACTATCGTTACCTAACCTACTCCATAGTCTTGCCTCAGATTTCTTTGCTTGTCTCTCGTGTTTATAACACAAGTGTGGTGCTAACTATTTTACTGTCTTTGTCTTCCAACAGCTTCTAATGATGATGGTAAGTTCCTTCTTGCTGCTCAGAAGTGTAGACGCACAACGTGCACGGAATATATCATTTCTCTAAACCCTGAAGATGTTTCAAAGGGTAGTGGCACCTACATTGGAAAGCTCAGGTGAAACTCCATAGTGTTCTTTACTGTTTGTAGCTTATCACTTTCTTGCTGACTAACCCTCTTTGTTCTTCTCTTTGCAGATCTAACTTTCTGGGTACGAAGTTTGTAATTTATGATGCACAGCCTCCTTCTGGAGCCAAGGTCACTAAATGCCATTCTACTACCCGGTTGGTGGGAGCAAAACAAGTCTCTCCAAGTATACCTGCTGGAAACTATCCTGTAGCTCACATTTCTTATGAATTGAATGTCCTGGGTTCTAGGTAAGTGATAATTGCTTACCTTCCATCTTTGGGTAATTGAAAGTATATCACGTTTGAGTAATTAATTTGTTACATGTTCATTAATTGAATCAAGAAATGATTGCATTGCCTTTTAAATACTATTCCGTAAATGTTTTTTAATTTCTATTTCTTTCGTGATCAAAGGGGACCGAGGAGGATGCAGTGTGCCATGGACGCAATCCCTGCTTCATCTGTTGGACCAGGAGGCATGGCCCCAACACAAACGGAATTCCTTCCTGTCAACATAGATTCCTTCTCCACTTTTCCATTTTTCCGATCAAAATCAAACCGTATGGATAACTTCCAATCCGGACCTCTATCGGCTCAGAAAGACGACCTTCTAATTCTGAAGAACAAGGCTCCAGGGTGGCACGAGCAACTGCAGTGCTGGTGTCTTAACTTCAATGGACGAGTAACGGTTGCTTCGGTCAAAAACTTTCAGCTGGTTGCTTCTATGGGAGACGGGGCCGCACAAGAGCATGAAAACGTTATTCTTCAATTCGGGAAAGTTGGAAAGGACGTCTTCACCATGGATTATCAGTACCCCATCTCTGCGTTCCAGGCATTCGCCATCTGCCTCAGTAGCTTTGACACCAAAATTGCTTGCGAGTGATAATCAGGTGGGTTCTGCTAATATATAGCTGATACCATAATGGATGCTTTTCTCGACTCTGGACGTGTATTTTTTTTTACTTGGAATGTTTGTAATACACTGTAACGTTTAAACATCCCGAATTCCTCAAGGCTTTAAGTTTTGTAGCCGGGTAGACAATTTATGAAAAAAGGACTGGGCACATCTAACTAATAGTCGTCAAGTCTCGGAGTGTTTTTCTTGATTGTAGCAGGTGCCTCAAAGATGCATTAAGAGCTGCTCAGGAACACAGATGCACAAAGGCCATATGCTGTCCAGATTAATGTTGGTTGTCTTGATCCTTGTTTTGCTGGCTGTCTGATTTGCCTTGTGTCTTTTCTCCATCTTTTGTAAATACATGGGGAGGAGATTTCTTTGTTTTTACTGTAGTTTCCAGTTTTCAGATGGTGTGGCTTTTATGTTTTACAGCATGGGTAATTCATTGCCTTGCAGATCTTTTACAGATTGGTGAATTTCTTGGGACTATGCTTTTCTTTCTGTACTTTTTCTTTATAAAATTCTGATACTGGCTTTTTCCAAGTATGGAAGTGAACATTGTTGCATATTACATCCGATATCTTTGCCACTGTAAGGCTAATTTAGATTCAATTCGGGTCACACTTACGAGTTTTTTTCTTACAGACACTGCATTCTTAATGCTAAGTATAATGTTTTGTTGTATGTAGAGCGAGGATAGCGTGGATGTTTATCATAACAAGATAGTCGGTATTACTAACCATTTTTATAGGTGATTACCGAAAAGAGATTTTATTCGATGCCAAAAAGCCGAAAATTTTAACAATTCTTAATCAAATCCTGAGCTCTGCATTCTAAAGCTCAAGACTTTTGGTGGCATTCTGTAATGAGACTTGCTTTGTACAGTAAAATTTCATTTGTATCTATCTGTGACTCTCAGCTACAAAGGCACAACATACAACAAATACTCCATACTAAAAGTTTACATCTAATAGAGTTATGGACAACCTAGGCTATTTTACCTCCTTGTGGTCCTTCCTTTACCAGGTAGGGTCACAAGGCGAAGTTTAACCGGTGCACAGCCTCAGTTACATACATATTCATATGGTTTGGTTTTACCAAGTTATACTATACATAAACACCTGCTTTAAAGACCTAAGTACTTCACACTTACATTCTCATCTCAATGATCTAGCCAAGCTTCTTGGATTGTTGAGCTACTTGCTGTTAAATTCTTGACAAAACAACCTTTGAACACATCAATGCGTAGTACCAGGATCTCTTCGATCCATCTTGGCAAAACGCCCTTTGATTCTTATCCTAGTCTCTGCGCGAACTTTTCTTGATTCGTACCTAATTTGCTTCTCATATCTGTCATGACCATATGAATGGAAAACCTCAGCAAACTCGCTTATCTCTATAATGTCAAGTACTATGAGCTAATCGCCACGAAAAATGAGCAAGAATGCATGCATATATACCTCCTGGTTTTCTTCTTCTCCTTGTAACGAGAAATGGCTGTCTCTCTTTCCCGGCTGTTTAGCTCACGAGGAGCAACTATAGGAGGAGGCACTTGGAAGGTTTCGGTATGGCTAGAATGGTTCGATTGCACTTCGTTATGATTATTTGCTGCACCTGAACTATCGCCAACATCTGAATCTTTATCAGGAACCAAACAGGTTGTCTCGTTGAATCCTTGTAATAGGGTAGGACCAAACCCTTGATCTGCAAATTCACCAACATCATTGTACCACTGAAAGCCAGTTGTCTGCAGGCAGAGATAACCATTACTTTCACCATTTAAAAAATAGGAGAGAGATCAGAGAATCAACCAGTTAGGGTTAAAGAAACCTTACTTCTGAGTAAGGGACTAATGTAGGCTCCATATTCTGCTTAAACCCAGAATTTTTTTCTCCAAAAAAATCATTTAGTTCATTTTCCATAGCTTGAATCCCCACGACGGGCTCAAATTCCTCTTGATCAGCACAGATATCGGGTTCCAATTTAGACATTTTGCGAAGCTGAGCAAGTATTTCTTCTTTGTGTTGTCCACAGGCAGCATTTCTGTTCTGCTTTCAGTTACAGTTTATATACCCAAAAAGGTTAGAATCAAGATTTTGTCACAGACAATTGAGAATCACCATACTACCATATTCAAGAATCACAGATTTACTGACAAATCCTATTTGCCTCCTTAGTTTAAGGAGGTCGGCTATGGACAACCTAGTCTGGTTTGTCCTTTGCTAGCTAGGATCACAAGGTAAGGTTACACCATCCAACCTAGTCTAGTTTGTCCTTTGCTGGCTAGGATCACAAGGTGAGGTTACACCATAGAGTAATGGTGCAGGTTTCCCTCTTCACTAAAAAAAACAAAAGATTTACTGACAAACTTCAACTAATCCTTAATCCCAATGTTTTCAACACCACAATACCTAAAAGAAAACCTAGGAATAATCAAAGCATCAGCCCTATTTGGTAAAATAGTTAGCTTATCAGCCAATTTTAGCTTATTTGACCACTATTAGCTATTTGACTTGGTTAAGTGTTTGGTTAATCAGCTTTTTGCAACTCCAAAATGCTAAAATTCAAACAGCTACTCAAAGCAACTTTTTCAATTACCAAACAGCTATAAGCTAATTACCAAACACCTACAATCAAATACTGTTATCAACTGATACACCCTCTAACCCAATAAGCTATCAGCTATTAACTAACCATCATTTACTAAACAGGGCCGATCATCAACAATGTTGTTCCAGATCTCAATCCTAAGTACTAACTGGAATTAAATCCTAAACAGCAGCAAAGAAGCAAAAGAATCATAGTTAAGAATTGTTAAAAAGAAGTAATGGGTAGTGTAAAGCTGAGACCTTTGGAAGAGGAGGAACACCCATGGCCTGAAAATTGGGCTTAGAATCACTGGGAGCTATCAAGTCATCAAGACTAACAACCGCGGGAGTGTCCCAAACCAGATAATCGGAAATCCCATCATCATCGTCGCCGGCGCCGGCGCCGCCGTAATGATCGTCTTGAACAAGCGCCTTTTTCCCGACATCCTGGAACCCAAAAACCGCCAGGAGTTCCGCGACGGAAGGGCAGCCGCTGAAGCCCTCGAGCGGGCGGCGCACGTGCGGCGGCGAGAGGCAGGGCGTGTGGGACTCCCAGTCGCAGTTCTGGCAGAAGACGGCGGCGTGGTTGCAGCAGAAGATGGTCGCCGGCGACGCGTCGCACGCGTCGCAGAGCAGCGAGCGCGTGTGCTTGGTGAAGAGAGGGTTCGTCGCGTGCACCTCACGGTCGCAGCCGAGACACAGACTCGCCGAATCGGCTCTGCAATACAGCACCGCCGTCGCCGACCCGCAAAAATCGCACTTCCGATCCTCCGCCGCCTCTTGCTCCTCTTTCAGCTCCGTCATCTCTGCAAGACTGCAACTTTCTCAAAAACACAAAAAACCCTTTTTTTTTCTTTCTTCAAAATGAATCAAAAACAGAAATGGGATATGGTCTGCTCAGTCTTGAGTGAGAAGAGAGTTAGGGGAGAGAAGGGAGGGGAAATTGGGGAAAGAGAAGATGATATCTCTTTTGCCAGAAAAAGTATGATCTCTTGGGAAAATCGAAGATTTGAGATGACAGACAATCTGACATCGATTAAGGATCTTTTGTTTTTGTTGCAAATTTACTGCGCCACCAACTACTCCTACTAGCTAGAACAGTAGTTGATACATCTTTAAGGAAGGTGTGGCCGGCGGTTAAAAAGCGGCTGAATGGTAGTTGATATATTATGGCGCCCCATTTGCATGGTAAACTCTAGACACGAAACGACACCGTTTCATTTTCAATAGATTCATATTACCTTAATACAGTAATACCTAGTATATTACCCATGAAGTCCCAAGTTCGATTCTTTGGTGAGAGCTGTCTATTAGGTTTTTTGATTTGACTCCATCAACTATGAGTAATTTAGACTGATTTTTCTCTTTAAATTCTTTTGTCGACTAAAGTTACAAGGTGTCAAGGCAAATTTTGCTTAATACACACATTTGAGTAGTGATCGTAGATTTTCTCGAAAATTAAAGTGATGTGTAGTATGTTGATAATGAATTGTTGAACAAGCTAAGCAAACTAGGGTTGGATGCAACTGAAATGGACGTATGGAGAAAAGGTCAAAGATTGCCTTAGATTTTTAAAAGGGACTGGTGTTATATCAATTTTGTGTTCAATCTCATTGAGACATGGTACCTCAACTGTGGATTGTTCAAGAAGACTTTTCAAGACCAAGAAAAATGGGAAAATAATAATAATAATAATGTTGTTTTCTTTCAAGAAGTACATATGCACGAATCAGATAGCATATAGGTTTGACACCTAAATTTTAGGGTTTACTATTCAGTGTTTTGATCTTTCTACGAGAGTGGCTAGATATCTTAGATGTAGTTGGTGTGACGTTTTCGTAGTTCCTATAATTGTAGGTATTTTACAAAATTGTCATAGTTTCGATATTATGTTTTCAACATCTCCCACCCTATCTCAATCAGGATCCTTCAACTTCCCATCCGGTTACAAAGTTAATCTTAGTCGATATTTTTTTGACATTATTTTGTTGTCAGACCACAAGGTGTCTTCCTTAACTGCATGAGACACCTTTCAGCCCAATTAATGGGCAAAGTACTGGCCAGATTAATTTTTTCAGGGGTTATTCGAACTCCTGACCGCTCTTAAGAGTTGTTTGCTTATTGAACACCACAAGCTGGTTATAATGAGTATTATATTTTTAAAGCTAGCCAAATGGGCAGTGGTGTTATGAAGCAGGATGGTGCAAACGACACGGAGGAATCCTAGTTGAGGTTGTCTTCTTCTCTGCCCACAATTTCCAGCATGTTCTGATAGTTAATGCATGGGGTCCCTTCCCAACATTTTCCTGTGAAAAGGGACAAAAAGTCCTTTCATTATGGCATGCGAAAGAATCACGGTCTCACCACCCTTTTCATTCATCTGCCTAAGTTATGGCTCCTCTACTTATATTTTATCACAATAACTATTGTAAAGCGACATTTTTGTCTCCTTCTCTCATTGTAACTCAAACATTTTTCTTTCAGATCAGAGTTTCTCTTTCATAACACAATTCAACTGACCTTTACTTCACTGGTAACTACAAGATAGACACTAGCACCCTGAACCCTAAATCCTAAATACAATGACCGTAACTTCACCATAAAAGCTAGCTCATGAGTGGAAGTTTAGCCCCAACTTAAGTACTAGCCGATGTGAGACCGTATCATTGCCCATCCCTTGAGAAGCCGACGTCCGCAGTGGCCACCGGATGAATGGACGGCTTCACACTGAATAACTTTACACCAGACTCTTCGACACCCAAGACCCTAACTCCACCACAAAAGCTAGCTCATGAGTGGAAGTTTGACCCCAACTTAAGTACCAACCGATATGGGATCGTGTCATTGCCCACCCCTTGAGAAGTCAACGTCCGCAGTGGCCACCAGATGAATGGACGGTTTCACTCTGGACAACTTTCACTTCAGACTCTTTAACAAGACCCTAACTCCATCACAAAAGCTAGCTCATGAGTGAAGATTTGGTCTCAACTTAAGTACTACTCCACAATCTCTTGTGAGGCTGATATTTTACTTTGCTAGTAGCCACAAGATGAATAACATTCTAAACTCTAAGTCCTAAACATAATTCAATAGAGCTTTACTTCTCTAGTAGCCACGAGAAAAGACACCAGCGCTTTGAACCTTAAATCCTAAACACAATTCAATACAGATTTATTTCTAAGTAGCCAAAAGCCCACAAGACAGACACCAATGTACTAAACGCTAAATTCTATACACAATTCAATAGAGTTTTACTTTGCCGATGGTCACAAGATGGACACCAACATACCTTGAAAAACCTGTAAACTATTTGAAGTATCGAGATTTACCTCTTTCACTGAGGCTTTGGGACATGAACATGTGGGGACCTTAGATCGGTCCAATCTTTTTAAACATGAAATGGCTAAAGAAAAAGAAATTAAACTTCAGTTTAAAAGTTGCTGCTATAAAATAGTAAAAAATTGGTCTAATATGCCACAGATCAGATCTCCTCTAAAGAGACCAAATGCAAGAACAAACCAACTAACATTGTCGTGAAACTATGTTTTAAGCAATGAGAAAAATGTCCAAAAATCCAACTTCTCTAATCAACTGAAGAACTGAATAAACGATCATTGGCGATTTTCACTGCTGGTTGCTAGGTTGCGGGTGTTGTATGAGTTGCAATGGCGGCATTTTTGGCCAATAATATGAAATGTTACAGTACTGGTGTTGTTGCAGTCGTTACACAATATTGGAACCTGCGACATTAAAACCAACTAATGTTCATACGAGCACGTGCCCACCAAAGCGCAGAAAGTTTATGCAAAAAAACGACATATATATTTTTAAGTGAAGCTAAAGGCATGATTGCATTAATAATGTAACTGCAGAGACTCAAAATATAACTGCATAATGTAAACAAAAGCACTTACTTCATAGCGGTACTCCTCGGGCATGATTGTAGCTTCAATCTACGCACAAGAAAACATCAATTAGTAAAATGGTCGAAATAAATCATATAATATCATTACTTGAATACATGCACAAAGGCCTCGAGAAAAAGGACAGATGACAAGAGAGTTCCAAGGCCGGAGAAAAAGAACCATAGTACTCTTAAGGGATGTGCCCCGAGTAATGATCTTAAAGGACATCAAACTAGTACGAGGAGTCGAGGACTGTAATATGAAAAGGGGAATGAGCTAAAGATAACATGGTACCTCCTGATCTAATGTTTCCCAGGTTCGGGTCATGTTGAGCACCGACTTGTTGCAGATTGGGCACCGGTACCTGTAATAAAAATCGACACAACACCCATTATTGGACATTCGAAAATACTGGCTAACAAAGGAGAATTGAAGTATTTTATGAAGCGCGGGGACATTACTGGTTCTGGCTTATCATCTCAGTGTAGCATTCCATATGCATTGTATGCCCACACTTCATAATGGTTGTGCGCTTCACTGAATCAAAAAGGAACTGGAAACACACAGCACAATGTTGTTTTACGGAATAAGCTCCACCCATAAAAGGAAAATAGACTATAAACATATACGTTTATACCTCATAGCAAATCGGGCAGTGATTCTTCATAGAGTTCTCCACGCACACATGATTATTTCGCAGATCAACCGCATAGCAAGAGCCTGTTTTGTTGATTAAAAGTTAGAAAGCTTACAGATATCCAGAAGCTTGTGAAGATAAAAAGATTTAGGGCCTTGTAAGGAAACCAGATGGATAAGATCAATGGCTTACGTTCATTTAGAGAGTGGAAGAGTGTCCTAATATGAAACACTAACTAAACAGTCTTTTCCAAGTTGAGCATGTTGCATCAAACTTAAAGACAGAAACTTTCCCCAAATTCAAAATTTACTTATCAAGAAGTCTGATTTACTCGAAATGCAACCATGAAAAATATAAGTGCATAAAATCTTAATTATCGGTATCAATATCATATAATGAGTTATATCATCATGCAATTAACAAAACTCTCCAATAACATAATTACTCCTTAAAACATCAATACTAGATTTGGTTGTAATAGTTTCCAAATCCAGAATGCAAAAGAATGAGACCAAGTGGGATATAGAGCATAGTAGCATACCGCACTTCTGGCAGTGAAAGAAATTTTCAGAACCTCCGACCCTGCACAATTAACATTTATATATCATAATAAGAATCAAAAGATTTATGTTGGTTGGGTAGCGGTTTTGTTTTGTTTTTCTTTTCTTTTGAAAGGGTATGTATTTGATTGGCAATGGAAGATCATGTGCCACACTCACCTACAGATCCCACAATCATTGCAGTGAAACTGCTTCTTTGATGTCTGAAATGCAAAAAGGCCACTAATAAGTTCGTCGAATTCAATGAGATTTATGTGCAAGAGATGACTATAAAAGTAGCAATAAACCAGTAATAAAGGTTAGAATCACGTAATTGGCTTGATCTGATAGAAATCTTAGTGTTATGTCTCGGTCTGCTTTCATTGCATTACTGCCCAACACGAACTAACGCTTACTAGCAACATCAAGAGTGACAAATGCATAAAAGTAGTGCCACAATAGACTGATGCTGCTTGAACCATTGGACAATGCTATTTCAAGGATAAGCTGCTTATGAGGACAGCATTTTGGAATATGGCAAATAAATTTACTAAACAAATACGGGAAAATGAGCAAAATGATACTCCGTACTTCTGTTAACTTTTTAACCCTTTGATCTATGAATGTATACCAGAAAGGTAAAACAGGAGCTTTACACTTTCTGAAAGGAAGACAGTTCACAAAATCGGTAAACAATGAGCATTACCCTTTTCAAAATGAAAGACGAAGTTAAATTCTGAGGCGACTTCTATATGAAGGAGGTTTAGGATACAAATTAAATATAGGGTAAATTTCATGCCTTACCGAATGGTCTGGGTATCAGAGTATGACAGAAAGCATATGTAGGGTCGCCTTAAATTATTGTGGCTTTGGTGCAACAGAGAAAAAGTGATTGGTTGTGTGCAACAGAGAAAAAGTGCCTTAATACATACAGTGCTAAGAATATGACAAAAACATTGTATGATTGGTTGCAACTTGCAAGGCAGCAATGCTAAGACTTGTTATCCCTTTTAATGCCTCTTGACCAAGAAAGCTAATAAGTCGACCATATTACAATCTCATTAAAGATCAAAATAGTTACTTTTTAGGTTAAGGGAACAGGTCTAACAGTCTTTAGCACCGATTTACCAACAACATAGAAACCTTAAAGAAACACTGAAATGCAGCATAAGACACAATTCAAAATCTATGAGAGAGACAGAGAATCAGTAACATTACATCATCATCATAGAACCTGCAGATTTCGCAGAAGTACTCCCCAAATTTTACCCCGCATTTCACACAGACTCCAGCAACCTATGCAAGAACAGCAAGCACAACAGAACAAAGAGATAATCACACATAAGAAGCCGATAGGTTCGAGATGCAACAAAATCATTCAATCATAACAAGGAAAGCGAAAAAAAAACCTGCTGCTCAGTATCACAGACAGCACAAACAACCTGCAAAAAAATAAGTTAGAAAACAGATTCAATCCACAGCATTGGCACTCAACAAAATCAACCAGTAAACAGAAAAGGCCTACTTGCTTAACATCATGGCGAACAAGTTCATGAGGCTCCTTGGGATGGCTCAAACCGCTCTGATTGAAGCAAACAGGATAAAAACTTACGAAAAAGAACTAAACTTTACACACAACATTAACAGATAAACAAGAACCAAAACCCAATTCCATCAAAACAGACACATATATGCACAAAAGTTCCAAGTTGGCACCTTGGCCTCGTTGTGGCAATGGCGACAGGAGAAAACCTCGTTGCAGCACGGGGCGCGGACTTTGCATCGTCTCCGGTAATGCTCGCATCTACAACAACATAGATATAACAAAAAACAACCGCAGATCACTTTACAACATAGGAAAAATCATAGGATTTCTCAAACAAAAAGAAAACGACACAGAAAAAAAAAATCCGAGAGAACAAAGAAGCACCCGTAAAGCATCTTCCCAAAGTCTCCCCTGGAATCGGGGTGATCACCGCCAACAAGTTGAGCTCCGTTAACAACGTTACCTTCTTCCATATCAGCGCCGGCGGTCCAGAAACTTTTCTCGAGTGAATAGGAGATATAGACGGAGACTGCACAGTTATTTAAATCTTACATTCAATTACCCGAATCCGGGAACATTGCCAAAAAGGAAAAAAATGTGTGTGGGGGCAGGAGTAAATGCAATCAAATCAAAATCAAAATTACTATAAACGCAAAGAAAAGAACAAAATTTAGCCTTTGGATTATGTTTGTAAATAAACATGGGATTTTGGGTTTGTGTTTCTAAATTTAGATATGTCCACGGTTTGGGCATGAACCGACAGCCGAAACTTGGAACCGGTGGCCATTAAAATATGTTCTTAGGTTGGGCCTCCTTCATTTCAGTGAGCTTCTTCAGTTATCGAAATTGTCCGCCCAAGCAAAGACCAATTCAGGGCAGCTATTAAGCCAAAAAATTGATAATTTACCCCATGCTCGAGACCCGGGTCCACCTTACAAGGTGAACCTGAGTCTAAAATAATGTACGTAAATAATTTACCTTTTAAGAATATACAATTTCTATATTATGAACACACAACGTTACTATATATATATATATGTAATTGATTACCTTGTTTTAATTTGTATTCACAAATTCTTTTCAAATACTAAGTCAATTCTAAAAATACACAATTTAATCTTTTTAAAAATTTAGTACAGTCTTATATTCACAAATTTCCTTCTACCGATGTTATGTGTTTTGACTTAGAAACACAATTTATATTCTGGAAGTTCACAATTTTAATATTAAAAGTACACAATTCAATGTCGTTTAGCACCAAGGTCTACCTTGTAAGGTGGACCCTGGTCCATGGTATAACAGCTCGTCGTAATGATTTTCTTTTTTTGAGAGTAACGTGGTAATGATTTTTAGTGTAATTTTTTATATTCTGAATTTTAAGTTAATTATTACACATTTGAATTATTACAAATGATTGAGATTGATCAATACACACATACTCAAATAGTAACGGCTGATTTTCGTGGTCACCCAAAAGGATTGATATTCAAAAAAATTTTTTTTTTTGAAAACAATCAAACCAAACTTCATTAAGATAAAATCAAATTCGAAATACAAGCCAGTTGCATTAGCATGCACATGAGTCACATGATTTACTGACCTCTTGACATGACGAATAAACATGATTCCAATATTCCTAGGAATCAAATGACATTGCTTAACATCTAAACCAACATATGAGTAGTACGCCCGAAATAATTGCGTTATAACTTATACAAAAATTTAAACTATCAGACTCTACAATAATCTCACTAATAGCATGATGTTTCAACCAGGCTAGTATATATACAACTATACAAGAACTATTGGTCCGACCCTTGACCATAGAATCTAACCAACAATAATTATACATTAACAATATATTATAGTAATATAGTCTATCACATCTTAATATTATTTTTAAGAGTTACTATAATTTAATTACACTAATGATCAAATGATTACCCTTGACTGATTGTTCATATATATTATATATGGTGAAATTCTCATTTCCTAATCATTAAAAGTAATCGAAAATAAATAATGTTAGTGACCTGAAATGATTTTTTCAATCACTTTTTGTATTCATAAAAATTATATCTTGATATTACTGATTATTCACTAGAATCACCTAATAAAACCGTCGAATAATTTAAACGGCTAAAGTGACACTACCCATGATTGTGAATGTTTATGACCAATTAGTGGTCAATATTAATCTATACTATATAAAAGTAAATCCTTCTATTTCATTTCCCGCCGAAACTTTTGTAGTCAATTAATTAAAATTAATTAAATATTTTAATGGCCAAATAATTAGTAAAGCTTATTTAGTAAGAAAATGTAAAATGGAAATTAACTAATATCTATTAATTGGTAATATTATTTCTATATTCACGTATCAATCAATACTATTAATAAAAGTAAAATCCCCTCTTCAACTTTCCCGCACAAACTAATATTATTAATTAATTGGTAAAAAATTAATAAAGTTTAATTTAATTGCTAACAAAATTTTATTTACCAAATTCTGAGAATAATTAAACCATTATAATTGTGAGAATAACTGAAACAAATTCTGCGTAATTTTATAAGTAAAAATAATTTATTAATTATTATTTACAACAATAGTAATAATTCGAATACTTATCTATACTACTTCTATATCTATACTACTATCAATAAAAATAAAATCATATTTTGTGAAATTCCCGTCAAAACAATATTAAAGATAAAATGAAAAAGAAAAATTGATATTACTAATTGATTGAAAATATAAAAAGATCCTAATCGAAAATGAAACAAAAATTAGGCAAAATGAAAAAAGAAAAAGATATTACTAGTTGACTAAAAATTATTTTAAAACTTTTAAAAAATTATTTACACTTTTCTTTTGAAAACTTTCAAATACTTAAACTTTAAAAATTAATTAATCATGGGTTGTTAGATTTTTTTTATAATAATCATTCAAACCTGGAGAAGGAAGAAAAAACTAAATGAAATATGGTGAAATTGAATATACTTAAGGTATAAAAGTATAATTACACATATATTAGTGTAATTGACTAATAATAATTGCCTAATAATTATTATGGTAATTTATCTAAACATTGATAGTTCAATTCAATTTATTTTTATAATAATTATAATTAAATTATTTCTCATTTTTCCATATTTATTTTAGTAATAATACAATTACATAAGTCATATTACATATCGAGTAAATGTACACGTTCAATATTAGAATCTTTTTTATAATTTCATCTTTATTTTTATTATCTAAATATATAATTAAAAATTTATCCGTGCATTGCATGGGTAATTGGACAATTATTTGTTCTAATTCAAGTAAGGAAATCATCATAAACATCGATCCAACCAATTTTATCAATTTCGCTATATAATATTCGATGTTATAATTTATATAATTGTATATCGATCCAAATATTTTAAAAATATTATAACAAATGTATTCCGTGCAACGTACGTGCAATAATAATAATAATAATAATAATAATAATAATAATAATAATAATACACCCTTTCAAAAAAAAATAATAATAATTCACAATACATTATAACAATAATAATAATAACAATATATTATAGTAATATAGTCTATCACATCTTAGTATTATTTGTAAGAGTTACTATAATTTAATTACACCACTAATGATCATATGATTACCCTTGACCGATTGTTCATATATATTGTACATGGTAAAATTTTCGTTTTCTAACCATTAAAAAGTAATCGAAAATAAATGTTTGTGATTTGAAACGATTTTTTCAATCACTTTTTGTATTCATAAAAACATATCTTGATATATATTACTCACCATTCACTAGACCTAGTAAAATTGTTGAAAAATTTAAACGACTAAAGTGACACTACCCATAATTTTTATGACCAATTAGTGGTCAATAATAATAATAATAATAACAACAACAACAACCACACATGTTTGTAATATAATTTATATAATTATTTTATTCCCAAAAGATGTATTAATGAATTACAAAAAAAAAAAAAAAGAGAAACTATTATATTCGTTGTATCGATTTAAAAACACAAAAAATATTAGTGATATGATGATAATATGATATTCATATTCCATGTGCCCATTCACTAAACACCTCACAGTACAGTTTATGATATTATATTCCTCTCTTATATCCTCCATCCATGTATATCTTGGTTTTCGTGACTATTAGATCAAAGAATATAATCTGCTTTATTACATTCTATTCCCTTCCAACTTAGCTAATTGCAAGAACAAATGCAGAATTGAAGCTCAACTCATCTATCAACTCAGTCTTCAACAAACCTTCCTATAGCTAGCAATTGAAAGACAATATATTCCAACCAATTTGGAACTGTCTTCCATATTTGTGCAAATATGTATGGTAGCAGTTGAACCTGTTAAGTCGTTTCATATCTGCTGTCTCATTCATGTCTTATGCGTAATTTTGTTAGAGTAGACTCAAAAGTTTTATATGGTATCAGATCTTAATTTGGTCATAAAGTCACACCTAACCATGGTGCATTTCTAACTGGACCATTATTGGTATATGTGCAATAATATTAATCATGCATGGTTAATTTTTTTTTTTAAAAAACTGGGTCGGTGATCTAACAGATCAATTTTTTTAATGACATTTGTTACTTTGGTGATTGGCGATTGCAATTAGCTTTGGTGTATTGTCAGGCCTGATTGAATGATATATGTTCTGTTTCAAATAAAAGTATTTATTTATACATTATATGTTCAACCTGCTTCTCATCATACCGAATTAAATGGTGTGTTTAAATTGATCTAAATTAAAAGTTTAACTTAATAGTTCAACCCCCACATACACACACATATATATATGCTCAATATAGTCGGTAGTAATAACAAAGGATTTTTTGAATTTCTAAAATGATAAAAAATGACTATTTTCAACAGAAAAACTCATAAAATTTGGACCACATTTTAGTTATGAGAAATAGCAAGTTTTTCCACCAACTCCACTTTAACACCACTATGAAAAGATAATTAAATTCCTTTTATATGATGGAAATGACTAAAGTTCATTCTTTATCTAGACATATGAAGTTCTAGGACTAATGACTTAATTGATGACAATATTTTCAGAAGTACAGTGTGCTTTTTATATTCTTTGAGTTTAATACCAACAATATGTTTATATTTCTTTAAAGCTAATTTTAGAATCAAATCAATAGAAAGTTCCATTAATGATATCATCAACTCTAAAATTACCAAGATTAATGTAGTTAATACGGATTACAAATGCAAATGCCCCTAGCTTTAATTTCTCATCAATTGCAGGCTACAAAGTTGAAGAATAAAAGCTGCAGATTTGCTTTTCCACTTTAACAAATGGAGCAATACTATGCCGCAGGTCGAATGTTTATGTTCACTACGTACAAGTGTAAGCATCAAATTTGTGTCTGTCACTTTGTCCCACTCTTGAATATATTCTACCCCAGGATTAGCTCAAGTGTTCGGATCAATCAATTTAAGTCTTGCTTCCCGCAGATCAGTCGGAAGAGGACTCCTTTTATGCATAAGTGTATAGGATGAGTTGGGATTGAACTTGATGGATTGCTTGAGTGACTTGCAATTTACCCCCTCCAATGACTCTAGGGATTAATTAGGTTCTGAAGAGACTGGATTAGTTTGACAAAACTAGAATACCCGATGTCAATTTTTTTTTAAATGTTAGAATATATTCCACCCCATAATACATGATAGAAAATTCTTTTACATATATATTTTTTCATACAGCTCGATCACTTAACTTGTTAAATCAACTTGCCTGAAAATGAACGAGCCCTAGGCTCTTGACCTTCTATCCACCGCTTAAATTAAACCACCCTTTTATGATTGAGGACTGATTCGCGTCAAATCATTCAGTTATGACCGAGTGACTAAATATTCTATAAAGCCAAAAAGTTGATGTCGATACACATTAAAATATACTCCGTATATAATTTGTAGCATGCATGTATTCATAACAACAATAATGATGGAACTAAATATAATTAATTATATAGCAAATATTACACACTCATTCATTAATGTTTCACTAATAATAAGCCAACAGATACACATTAAACGTACTACTACATCGAATTAAATATAGGTACTAAGGGGGTAATTATAAACCATTATATATGTCAATTCACACAACTTAACATTTCTACTGTACGTACTACAATTGATATGGTGATGATAGGTTTAATTAATAAAATGAAGAACAGGATCGGAGGTGTTCCTGTTCCGTACTACGTCCGTACTTGTCGCCGGGTACTTTATTCAGTTGTTTCCTAGTACTCTGTATTAATAATTTAATTAATTTCCAACCTCGGATCATCCGAGGTTGTTAATTTCGGGGTTTTTAAGGTTGATGATGAGGGATAAATATAATGATTAATTCATGGACATGTAGGGCTTGAGCATGCCGATGAGGGAGCCGCTTAAGTGGAGGGACATGACTTCGTTGGTGGAGCCGACGAGGTTGCCGCCGATGAAGACGGCGGGGACGGAGGAGTTGCAGCCCATCCTGGCCAGAGCTCTCTCCATTTCTTTCCCGTCCTGGTGGTCGGTGTCGATGTCGTACACGTGGGGCTTCACGCCCAGCTCTTGGAACAGGATGTTCACCGCGTAGCACAGACAACATGTGGTTTTGCTAAAGATCACTACGCCGTGTTGGGACGCCAAGCTTTTTACCTTTTCCATTCGATCTATCCGCGGGGATTGAAGATCAGAACTTCCTTAATTAAATAAACCTAGTTAAGAATGTGTGTCGGACCAAATCCAAGGAATTTGGAGATGATCCGATGGGGGATTGTTGATTGCTTAGCTTCTTGATCGAATTCCCTTTTTTGTGGTGGAAAGGGGGGTTTTGATTTGGTTGGAATGGGGAGGTGTGATGATGGGGGGAGTCTATTTATAAATGCGGTGTTAGTACATGGGAGAGAGTGTGTGGATACTGTCGTCGATTAGGTCATCAAAGTGGAGAGGCTTTTAATTTGCAGATCAGAAGAATTGAATTGAAGATCATGTCAAAGATGGGGGAGGGGGAGGGGGAGGGGGAGGGGGGCTTTATTTTGTTCGAAAACATAATACTATTTTGCTCCACACACCATGGGCAAGTTGGGGACATATATTCCGGTCACGTTTCAATAAGATCTTTGTGGTGTAAAGGCCTGATTTGATGTATTTATTCCAATATTGCTAGCTTGCTGCTTGCTGCCATTCTGTATGGAATAATATATACCATACTTGATTTGTGTTTCAATTCATATGTTCTTATGGCTTACACACATATATGCTGTTTTATTTCAATTCTCACCTTCTTCTCCTTCTATTTAGCTTTAAAACATTAAATAACGAGTGACCAGGGAAACCTACAGTCACTAGGTATACATGTCGGAATAAGTCCGTCTTGTGACCCTAGCCAGCAAATTAAAGTACCACAAAGAAGTAAATTAACCTAAGTTATACATAACTGACCGGCTCAAACCAAGAAAGTTAATAAGTGACTCTTGCTGGGGTCGAACTTGTAGCTAGCATTGTAGTTACCAAATCAACAATCTGACCAGCTTATTAGGTGGAATTGTACAGCAAAACCTAATATTTCTTACCATTAGGGTTTGTGGTGTGGTGTTGAAGATCTTGTTCTTGACTACTGCTTTAAGGATCCTAAAAAAAGGCATCTATGTAACTCCATTACTGACCATTAATGAAGGTTATTTTACGTTTCTGAAAATTTGAACAGTTAAGTTGACTAGACAATTTGAGAACAATAAATTTAAAATAGTAGTAATAATATAATCATCCTACAGACACCTAGGAACAGCTGGCAAAGTGTTTCTAATGTATGTTGATAATCTTAATTAGCAATAGATCAGATTTATTTGGATTAAAATGGTGCTTATCTGATCTGATCACTTTGTGTTTTCCCATATATATTATTAGTGGAATCGAACTCAATATAGTTTTAATCTCTCCGGCTTTGTGCATGTTTCATTGACAACTCAGGTTGTTCCATGGTTTTTTTTTTTATTTAGTTGATAAATATAGTCAACCAACTTAATTGCTTTCAATTTACTCTTGACACCTACTTCTCGATCTATTATAAATACTTCTAGTTAAATTATGTATTGTATGACTTTTTTCCATATATATCCATTGTATAAAGTCAATCTTAATAAAATTCATCTCGAATATATAGTTCCAACTAAATTAATATCTAAAACAGGTCAAATTAAATTAAAATATTATGGGTCACACTTGTGTGAGACCGTCTCACGGATCCTTATTCGTGAGACGGGTCGGGTCGGGTCAAAGCACCATGCAAATGTCATACTTATATGTGCAAATCTCATACTTATATGCTCAAATATAACACTAATCAAAAATACAATTTTTGTTACTTATAAGAGAAAAAGTAATACATTTTTCATATTAAGTAATGTTGACAAGTACCTCTCACTTATAAGGGCAAATATAATACTTTTGACGAAAAATGTAATACTTTTAAATCGAAATGTAAAAGTATTGTATTTTCCCTTAAAAGTATTACATTTACCCTAATAAGTAACAAAAATTTTATTCCTGATTAGTATTACATTTGAGTATATAAGTATGACATTTGTGCATATTATGTGTTACATTTGCATCCCGGCCCGACCCGTCTCATGGTGAGACGGTCTCACACAAGTTTTTTTAGTTCTCTAAATAACTGCGTACTTAGCTTGAGAATCACGTAGCCTCCACCAAACCTCAGCTCCCCTGTACTGAATAATGCATGCCAATTATTTTATGATCTCGTATGACAACAACTTTCGGATATATTAAGATTTTCAGGTTGTTGCTTGTCCCAGTTGCGGCCTTGTTTTTGTTCTTCCAGCTCTCTTGGAACTTTAACTACCTAATTGCTAGATTGTTTCATGAGACAGTTGTCTGGATGAAATTAAAGAATGGAATTAACTGAGGTGGTCATGCATATATGCATGGTCGCTTTTCATTTTGGACTCATAATATATGTGGCCGCACAGTGGGCCATTAACAGTGATGGACCGGGTACGTAGCAAGATCAAGAATATATTATGCCTTTTTACATACAACATTCGATATCTTTTCAGATTTATTCAGATTTACAATAACAAAATCTGCAATCACTACTTAAAGGTACACTGGAACAATGTCTACTACTTGTGACTCTAGCAAACAAAGGATCACAATAAGGTAAACTAATCCAAATTGTCCATAATTGATTAGCAACTTAAATTAAAAAAGTCAATCGATAGTTTTCACAGCGAATTAAACTTAAAGCATGGTAGTACCAAATTAACTTTCTGATCAACTTAACAAGGATTGCCCCTAACATTTTATGTGATGTAGGTATAAGGGTCATTGCGTCCTCCCAGTGCTCAATTTAACAACCCATATACATCTAGAGTACTGAGTGAAAGTGAGAGAAACCTTTTTCTCTGCTCCGTGGATTCTGTAGTAGGGGACTCTTGATCGAGTATTTGAACGTCATCAATTAGGAAAATTATGGCGGAAGGTTAGTAAGCTTATTTTATTATCACGTAATTATGTGTTTATGTGCGCTTATAATCTCACCATTATAAAATTGTTTCAATTTTTTCTTTTTTTAAATAGAGAGCAAAGTTTGACTTTTGACCCAACTAATCCAAGATCAGTTGATCAATTCTCTGACTTTACTGCTGTATTAATAGTTAGTGTATAAGTATCAACATAACTATGCTAAACTGTTGTGTTAAGAATGTTTAATAATTAAATTAGACTAAAGTAATAATACTTTATGTTTTTGTTGCTTTAGAACAAATAAACGTGTGCCTATGACAGGCCAGCCAATCTGTTGCCTCGCCATCGGAATACGAGAATAATGAAAGATTAATGCATGATAAGTACGTAGCCAATTTCTTAAGAGATTCTTCGAAACATTTTACGTAGGGTGACAACATAAGATTCGATGTGGGCTGGGGAAAAAGATTACGGATCGCAAAAAGCTTTCGGTGGTGCAGTGGCTTTTGATATATTCTGCGCCCACCATCTTGCGATCCAGTCTGATATTTTGTTCAAAGTTTAAATCTGTTGGGTTCTAGTAATACACGTGAAAATATTTTTATAGCAAGATAAAAATTTGTGTGAGACTGGTTTACACATTTTTGTTTATAATATAAAATTGGTCGGGTCAAAATGAAAATATAAAAATAAAATGTTTGTTATTTATAAGAGGTATCAAATATAAAATAGCTAAAATAATAATATAATTATAGTCTCATTATTAATTGTTTATTTTATCATGAGCGAAATCTGCAATCACTATCCGATGGTGCATATATACGAGGTGAATCTCACTCATATGTAATAGCTTGCAAATTACATAAGAAAAATAAATCGCACTAAGAAGACCATGCATGCATAATGGTTCGGTCGAAAAGATATTGACAAGAATCAAACTCATAAATTTCTGGAACGAGTACCATATCCAACCCCACTTAACCACTTCTTTTTAGACGTTAATTAAAATTTTTAGTTAAGATAAAGCGCATGCAGTTGTGGGGATATGTTTTGAGTTGATTGCAACAAAAAGAGCCTAGCTACAAAGAGTTGGGTGTAGAGGAAATTATATGGGCCAGGGCCAAGTTGCATAGAAGAAAATTAGACATTTCTTGAGTGGGCTTTAATTGGGAAGTTAGCCACATGAGTTATTACACAACATCAGAACATTACTCAAACCAAAGTTGAAAACTATGTTGCCTAAAAAAAGAACATAGGATTTTGTTTGCCTTGGGATCTTTATATTTCTCTAGTATTTTATACACCAAAGAAAATAGCTAGATTCTTTATCTACAATATTGTTAGAAACCATAATAGGATCGGAATAAAGTCTCAATAGTATCATCTAGAGATCGAGGACCACGGGATCAGTTCAAATTTCATATGGTCCCAACCGGTTTAATTTTGATCTATATCGAACCAAGTGTATAGTACTGGCCAAGCCAATCCAGTCATCCTCTCTTAATTTGGAATTAGCTTTAATTTAAACCAACTTGCATCATGGCAGCCTCTAGTATCATCGATCTATATCAATATGCATGCATTGATAGAATGGATTGTAGTTTGAGAGGGAATCCTTACACAAAATATTGTCTTAAGGAGTGGACCGAAAGGAATACTAAATACCAATGTCACTCTCATAGATATTGGACTCTCAATTGGAATTAAGCCCCACTTCCATTGTGACTCGAGTCAATAGAAGCAATTTATCAAACACGTGGCTGACGTTCACGTCTTCTTCCAACTCCCTTTTCACAAATTAAATCAAAGTTAGACTAGTGAGATGTGTGACTATGGTTACCCTCGCTCTTGTATGATCGTTGCTACAATCCAACAAGAGTCAACATAAACAAATTGAACCACCAAGCTCACAACTAGAGCCATCATCATCAAGTCGTTATATACTAGCTCATAGTACAATTCAATCACATAGCATCAATCACAAAACATGACTTAATCCAATTCTTAAATGAATCTAATTAAGCATATATGAATTGAAATGAAAGACATTTGCAAGAACAATGAATGCAAAGAAAGTAATAAGAAAGACTTAACTTTGATTAGGAACTATGCGAGATGAAATATAGAAATTGAGATTAGAGTTGATTACAAGCTAAGCTGAATTGATCTTCAAATCTTTAACAATGTGAATTGATTACAAAAGAGAAATGTTTGGAGATGTTTTCTCTCCTAAGGTTAAGTGAAAAATCAAAAGTTATCTAAGAATAATCGTTCATGTCTATAAATACTTTCAAATTCGTGACAAGATAACCACCTTTTGCACAATTCTAGATACGGAGCCACAATCACCCTCTTGCCCAAGAGGTTGACTCACTTGACTATGACTACCAATAATCAGCTACAACCTCTATCCATCTTGGCTATGGTCACAGCAAGGATGGTGACCAGGACCTACAACTCTACAAGACTACCTTGTAGATTCCTGGCATCTCGTTGCTCCTCGTGACTAGGATGAGCAATGGGAGACCAAGGAATCGACTGGGCTGGTAAGTCTCGATCATAGTCACGGTTGTCGTGACTATGACCAAGACATCCTCCTTGGCTCCCGACTCGCTCCACGACCAGGAGGTTGATTGTGACAACAAAAAATCAGCTACGGCCAACTCTAGCCATCCTGGCCATGGTCACGACTGGGATAGCGATCGAGACCTGCAAGGCTACCTTGTGGATTCTTGGCCGGGATGAGCAGCGGGAGCTTAAGACCCAAGCTAGGCTTGCAGGTCCCGATAATAGTCACAATCGTGACGGTAACAAGGACCTCCTCCTTGGTTCCCGATTCGCTCCATGCTTTCCTTTATGCTTGCGTGCCTTCGTTTTGCGCCTTCTTGACTCATTTTCTCTTGCAATTGGCCTCCTTTCTTGTTTATTCATGCCTTGATCCAATCTTCCTTGTATGCAATCACAAACACTTCAATTAGAAGCTATTTTAACCACAATCACCTTAAGATCCATCCAAAGGTAGACTAAATGAAGCACACATAAAAACAAATTATGACTTATTAAGGATATTGGCAAAATCAAACTTGTAATAACTTTCTTTTATGAGAATCATGCTCCACCACTCATCAGTCACCCCTTTCTGAACAACTTTGTACCTCTTGACTATCATTAATAGTTTTAAGAAATCATATCTAATTAATTAATACAAATTACATGACGAGGCATATAATTAAAATACAAGAAATAATTTTGGTATGAATATAATATAAAATGGGATGTGCACGAATATATTTATGATGTCGTTTATCAGTGTTTGGGTGGTGGAGCAATGGAATCATTAGAATTCCTTCTGACTTGGAAGATTCACAACCCACTTAGGTTAGGGAATCAAAGTGGTATAATTTATGACGAAATGGATCAACTTTATTAATTCTCATCTCTAGAAACTACTCTCTATAAGAATAATCATAGCCAGCGCATCCATGAAATGTACAACCACACATACTAAGCTACTACGGAGTATTTTTTTTTTTCTCCCCCGCACTAGTTCAGGTTTGACTTAATCTAAATTATCACGTTTGTAAAATTTGACTCTAACTTATTTATGAGAGGTGAAAAAGTGTAACTTAAAACTATTTACCATGTCGCACTGTTTATAAGAGTTAAACTTTGGGATTTTATAATTACATTAACGATTAGTTAATCAATTAATTGTCACAAACTGTTATTTTACCTTCATCTTAAATTAACAATCTATATATGTATTATTCAATACACACACAATCTAAAACTAGTGCTTAACATGATTCCGTCATATATATATATATATATATATATAGAGAAAATTGCCATTTTAGTCTACTGACTATTGAGGTCCTCTTAATTACAGTCCACGACTTTCAAAAGTGTTAATTGCATACCCTGACTATCCAATTTCTGTCAATTTTGGACACTCCGACCAAATTTCCGGCCAAATCTCACCGGAATATTTTAACCCTTAAAATAACGAGGGCATTTTAGTCATTTCACACCCTAGTTCTTCTTCTCCGGTGAGCTACCATTTTTTCCGGCGAGCAACCATTTTAACTATTCGTTATCCATCTTCAAACAACAACAATGGCACATGGTGAGCGGCGTAATAATGAGACTTTTCTCTGGCGAAGTTGTCACCGGAACCGCCGTAAGTCCGTTATCCATTTTTTCCGGTCACGGCACTTTGGAAAAAGCAGAAGAAAGCCAGCAAAGACCACTGCCACGAAACACAGATGAGATCCCCGATTAATGGAGGAGTTTTTCACCCCCTATGAGGCAGCGGCGGTGCTGCTGCCATGATGCAAAGTTCCACTGTATCTGTATGATTGCTTGAGTAGTTTCCTGTATTGGGATTTCTTGTATCTATTGAATCAATTTGCTATTTTTCTTCTTTATGTACAGATTCAATCACCCTTGTTAGTTGACGTCGTCGTTCTCCATAGCAGCCGGCGACATCTTTGGAGCAGCAACCAGTGCCGAAGACATCTGCCATTGTTCAGATCCGCGACTGCGCACCCAAAGTCTGAGGAACAGCAAAGCCGGCGACATCTGCGTCGTTCAGATCTGCGACCATCAGCCAAAACTTGAGGAGCAGTAAAGCCGGCGACATTTGTGAGAAGAAAAAAACCATGGTTGCTTGGTCTGTTGCCGGCATTAGCGAGAAAAAAAAACCTAGGTTTGCGTCGTCGCTTGGCCGGAGAAGAGGAATAACAGATGGGTTCGCCGGAGAGTGCGAAGACAAATCCATGGCTGCCTGGTTCGCCGGAGAAGAAGCAGAAAACAAAATTTCGCCGGAGAAGAAAAACAATATGTGAAATACCTAAAATACCCTCATTATTTTAACTTTCGTCGGAATTTGGCCGGCAATTTGGTCGGAGTGTCCAAAATTGACAGAAATTGAATAGTTAGGGTATGCAATTAACACTTTTGAAAGTCGTGGACTACAATTAAAAGGACCCTAATAGTCAGTAGACTAAAATGGCAATTTTCTCATATATATATATATATATATATATATATATATATATATATATATACTTCATAAGAATCAATGTTGACGGTATTTAGTACAAATCAAATAACACTTATACATGATTGTACTTATACAAAAGACACCAACAACGACAAAAAGTGTGTGTGCGCGTGTGTAGTATATATATACCTCTTGTCGTGATGCTTTCTTCAAAGAGCAAGTATTTTGGTTATATATATTATCAAGTGATTGAGAAAGAAAAAAAAAAGTGACTTTCAAATTACTACCATACTTTTTTTCTTTTTTTTTTTTGACATGATGACATTGGAATAAATGAATAATAGGCAACTTAACGTGTCTTGAATGTACCATCATGAATCTAATACCAAAGCTTTTAATTTTTACCTACAACTCAAAAAAATTTGCTTAGATCTATTTGGATGATTCGAGTAGTTAAATGTGTTTTATCTACATGAGACTCATGGGAGAAGGATAGATTGACCACGAAAGTGAAACATACTTTATAACTAGATTAGGATTAATACTCTGATAAATTGTCTAATTACGGATAGGCTTAATTTAAGCTAACAGAAGTCTAGGATACTTAAAGATTCCTTGATTTGTAATAGACAATAATAATTTTGGGAGCACATGAACATATTATAACTTAGTAATTAAAATATGACACGTAATCAAGAATACAAAATATAGCATAAAAAGTGAAAATAAGTGTAATATATTACTCTTGCATGTGTAATAATATACTTATTAATCATTTTATCTTGTATACAATTGCATTCTAAAAATCTCATATTATTAATTAATATGAATATCACTACCTTTATTATTATTGTTACGCTGTTGTTATAATGAATGTTCAAGTTCCTACCATGCAATTACATTTGCATGGATTTATATCAAATTAAATAATATCTCAAAGAGAATTAAATAAAGACAAGAATTTGCATTGAAATTATATATATGCACTATTGAAACATGACTAGCCATTTTTATAAAATATGCATGGCAACGTAACTTTTGTCAACGAAACTCGTCACACATAGACGATTGATTTCGAGACTTTTAATATACGATACACACGTACAATTAACAAGACACTTGGTTGTGCTGCCCGGCCAGCCTCTAGCTAGCTACTTGACAAGACAAATGTTACTTTAGGTATGACTATATTGTATTTGATCGGGTTTATGGTGAATCATAGGTAGGTAGATAGGCGGTGATTATTGCTAGAACCAGATGGCTTTAGCATTAATGAGCATTTGTTTGAGAGAGCCATTGATCTGAAGAGAAAGCACGTCCCTGGCGGAGCCCACAAACTGTCCGCCGATAAACACCGCCGGGACGGCGGGGTTGCAGCCCATGCTCCGCAATGCCCACTCCATTTCCCGGCCTCTTCCGTCGTGATCGAGCTCGTGCACCGCCGGGCTGGCCCCCAGCTCGTAGAACAGCGCCTTGATGCTGTGGCACATGCAGCACGAGCTCTTGGTGAAGATCACCGCAGCCTTCTTTGACGCCAGATCTCTAACCCTATCCATTATCAACGGCCGAGATGGATCGATCGGAGTGAGTTCGGAGCTAGCTAGGTAAGCTCTCTGTGTGTATGATGTGTGTACAACGTTGTTGGTGGTTTTTGGAGGTTTCGTACGTTGTTATTTATAGGGAGGATGGTAGATATGGATTACGTTGTTTAATTTATCCAAAAGGTTGATCTGAGTTGAATGAAGACTTTGATAATGGCATATATGGTATGCCGGTAATAATACAGGGTTGAACAGGAAAAAGTTGATTAAAAAAGATAGTTTCTTGTCTGGTGGATAAGTGTTTTTTTTTTTTTTTTTTTTTAAATAATAATGTTGACCCTTTATGCTTGCTACCAAAATTCGTTATTCTAGTTGACGCCTACCGTCGCCCATGTCGATAACAACGAACTCCTCTCTTCAACGTTGTCCGTAACCCATAAAAATATCTCAAATGCCCTTAACCCCCGACATAACTTGTTGGTGCAAATATTCGGGTGAGTTAAATCTCCATAACATTGATACTAGTGATGGAGATATGGGTTAGGGGCTAGATTTACTGGACTTGCTATTGGGCTTGGTTTGACAGTACAAGTCAGGGGAGGTAACAGGTCAAGGAAGGAATGGTGAGCCGGTGAGTGCGCGCCCTCCCGCGCCACTGGCCTTCGTGGGTTGGTGCGTGCCTCGCGCCCCTGGCGCGCACCAAGCGCCTTGCCCGCGGCCCCGTTTCTGGAGTGGAGCGTGTGATGTGATGTGGCGTGACATGATGCGTGGACGTGGGATACGTGAAGAATAGGGAGAGTGGATCAAGAGTTGTACATCTGGACGGTGTAGCGGTAGAGGCTAGTGATGTAAATAGGAGTGTGTTGCCTCTCTGTAAGGCATCACTCTCTGAGCGCTAGAGGCACTCTGGTCTAGTGATCCATGACCTTAACTAACCCTTAATCCATACATCAAAATTCGATTCCTAACAATAGCATTATTATCTTTATTCTCCTATTTGGGATTATAGCTTTTATTATTTGGGTTGTCATTTTGGGTTGATTTCTCATACTTTGTACGTACCCTTCTAGACTTACTAGCGCCCCGAGCAATAACATCACTACTTTCCTATCCTCGTTCTGTACCTTTTTACCCAGTTTATGGTAGACCCGGACCTAACAAAATCATCACTTAATTTGTAGTTGCATGACACTAGTTTGGCAAACTCTTGTTTTTTGATTCATTAACGCATATATCATGATTTACTTATTCTATAAAGGACCAAGACAAAATAGAGAACGGACCCCATATTAAAATTCAACCGTTCTAAAAATATCTCAAATGATATCGTGTCGATGCGACTGAAACCTTAGATATGTATTACATGCAACTAGAGACAAAAGAGATAGGTTTGAACCTATTCCTATGTGGAAAGAAGTATAAATTACCACCAAGTCATACCCCAAATAATCCAACATGTGTCAGTTAGTACATGTAATGAGGAATGGACGATATGGTCGGGTTATTCAACCTCGGTCCGCTCCAAACCTATTATACGATGTACCAGAGTTCATATTGCACTATGAAACCTGATATAAAAATTTTATATCTTATATCCTGTATATATTTACAGTTAATAGTTTTTGTATATGTAAACAAATAACTTAATAATTGCTGACACATAATATGATAACTACATGTACAGAAAATATCCACTATAAGTACAGAATGTGTCAATTACATATACAGAATCTGAAAATTATTTTTAAATCAAGATTTACAATGTATGGTAGATCCTAGTCCATGGTATAATTTGCGGCTCCAAACTTATTGTGTAAGGAGAAGTATAAATTATCATATCACTAAATTATATTGGATATGCGTCAACAATACAAATTAAAATTAATTTATTAAAAATAGATAAGGAATTAATATTCTACCTAAAGTTACGTTGGTCAACTGTTTCCAAAAAATCAGAAAAATAAAACTACTTTCCGACCAGAGGAATCGATCTGTAAATGAAACAAAGTTAGTTCTTCAAAGGCATATATTCTTCTAATTTATTTTATTTTTTTAATAATAATCGCCCATGGGTAGCTAATTGTGTTCTATAATTTTTAGGGTTTTATATAAATACTGATAAAAATTAAAGTAGAGGGCGGTGTGGGGTATTATTCTCCCGTGTCAACTTGTGAATTAACGGAATAAATGGTCGGTGTTCCAGTCGTGATTTTACTGTGCATGTGAAACTACGTGCTGCATGGTCGATTAAAGGACAGTCCATTTCTTCATACATATATGCTAATCATTGTCATTAGTGGAGTATATTTTATTAATTAATATATGATTAACAACTCGAATATTTACTCCATATTCGATTAGTAGTTATTTTGCATTGGTGATTTGAGCATCCTTGAAATATAAAAATCTTACTAACCGGGTGTATGATAATCGAGATAATATTTTTTCATCATTAAGAGGGAACGATTTGAAGATCGTGTTCAATTGGTCTTTTATAATCTTATTCTTCGGTCTGGAGATGCCTAAGCAATTCTCCCGAATGATATCTTTTGACGTGTCTCAGAGGTTCGTTAAAGTTGCTCTAATATTGGTTGTGACTCGTTTCTTGGTAGATCGAGATAATATAGTCATATGTTGAAAATATATCAACTAAGTTAGTCTGATAGTTAGCTCGACAACTACAAAATTATTTCAAGTTTAAGTCTTAATGGGTTATAATGATGAGAATATGATCCTCTCTCAAAAAGTTTGCAATATTTATAAATTAAAACTAACATTATTTTTTTATTTGTTTCTGAGTGACCCTCAACCATTGATATATATATATAATGACAATAGAGTACTCTGTAAATGACTGATCTCAGCCATCATCCATCACAATTCATCAGTGGTTGAGGATTTTAGTAAAAAAAAAAAAAAAAACAGAGGTCAATTTTATAATTATTAAAAAAAAGTTAAGAGCGGGGTTCATTTAATAATTGTTGTAAATTTAAAAGTTTAATAATAGTAAGATTATAGCCTTTTTTTTTTTAGTAAATTCACGGAGGGTGTGTATGTGTTCACACTTTTTAGAATGGGATGATTCTCTCCCGTTAGAGAAATCTAAAATATTAATCTCAAGCATTCAATTGTTATAGGTTTCCACTTTCCGTTAGAAATAGTTATATTATTGGTTTGGAGATTTATTCAGTGATTAGGTTTCAACTTTCCGTGGTGCATGCATGGTTTCTTAGGTCGGTCGTTCAAGAATATATACTTGGCTGATTGATGTGAAGAGAATACGAGTTTATTCAATGAAAACTGTTACTTGTATATTTTTGTGTAAAGTATTTTACTATTTAATGTAGTTCAACTATAATTGGTTTTATTGAATGTCTATGAAATAAAGATCAAGAATCAAAGATCTTGCTTGCTTGAAATGCATGTATCCAAAATAGATATGAAGATTTGGATTTGAAAATGGAGATAGAGGGTGTGCACGGTGCGGTGCGTATGATAACAATAGTTGTGAAAATGATATTATTATTGATTAATTCATGATGATATAAAGTACATGATGAGGAGATGTATTTATAAGAATATAAATTAAAAAGTTTTAGTTATGATAAAAATGATAAATGATAATAATATTTCTAATAATATAGGAAGATGGGGAATGAGTTCTAGTGTGTCGAGAATAAAGAGTCTTAATACATACACCCCTCGAGCTTAAGATTCTCTAGAGACAACATTGAGTTTGTCCCTTAGATCATTTAGCCTTGCTATGAATAGTAATTTGGTTAAGATGTCTGCCAATTGGTCTTTTGTAGAGATGTAGTTCCTTATAATTCCTTTGATGCTACTTTGTCACGAACAAAATGAAAAATCCTAACGAACCAAATTTTCGGCCATAGAATCGCTACAACGCAACACTCATTCGGAGCGCAGCTACAACAGAACATTCATCTGAAGCCTTAATAAATGAAGTCGGACATAGAAACGTGTCTTCAACATATTTACTGAGATTAGACCATGAATAAATGGAATAAGTTGAGTCCCCTTCCATAGCAAATAGTCAAATAGTTTGACGAAATATGCTTAGGGGAGATAAAGTGATGTGTTGTTTGTAGATTTTATCGGGGTTGTGGTTGGATGGACAATTTCGAAGATGATTCGAGAAAATGAGGTGGTGTCACTGACCTGCAACGTCATGGATGTAATATGGTAAAATTAAAAGAATAAGACTAAATGTGACAATGCCATAATAGTCGAAGACTAAAAATGGAAGTTGCTCGAAGTCATGGATGTAATATGGCAAAATTAAAAGAATAGGACTAAATGTAGCAATGCTACAATAGTCGAAGACTAAAAGTGGGAGTTGTTCAAAGTCAAGAATGTAATATGACAAAATTAAAACAATATGACTAAATGTGTCAATGCCACAATAATCGATGACTAGGAATTTGCTCTTCTAAAAAATTATGTAGGAAGAAAAACATTTTTCTTTCATGTGATTGATCTGCAGTCAAAAGGCATCATATGGGCCGAACAGAAGAATTGGGCCGTGTATATGTTATGGGAACAAGAAGCTTCCTTTTAAAAGGGCATTAGAGGCCCTAAATGTTATGGGCCGAATGCCCCCACAGTATCGGCCCATTTGTTTCTCCATCATTCCATGCATCATTCAACATAGGTTTTTTTTTTTTTTTTTTTTTTGGAGATTTTCTCTCAAATTCCACTCTCCTAAAACCATTCTCTCAATAAAACAATATTTTGGGTTTTTTACTCTTCTCTCAACAATATAATTAATAGTTCTTCACCTTTTTTTTTTTTTTTAATCTTTCATGACGTATAAATTCAAGTCCATCAAACACAGAAAACATCAAAAGCCCTCAATTTTCTTTATTTCCATAAGGAAGAAATCAAGTTTATGTAAAGAGTTACTTAAAATTTTGACCCAACTCTCATTGTGACCAAAATTCCTCCAAAAACATGTTAATAAATGTTGTACACTAAACATTAACAAAATACAAACACAAATCCTTCCTAAGCTCATGAACAAAGTAGGCAAAAATCTTCTTTGTGCAATCATAATCAATAATAGATAATACAATTCTAGCTCAAGTCCATAAACTAATTACTCACACATATTAATCATAAACATATAAAGAAAACACAAGAATAAAGTATAAATAGCATAAAGAAAAAAGATAGAAAGAAATAGAACTTATCTATTAAAATGAAAGTGAAATGATAGAATCCGAATTTCAAATCCAAGATTACAAGCTTTCGAAATGTTAAATAACCTAAATCCAAATCTAATCGGATCTAAAAATACAAAAGAAAAAGTGAAAAAATAGTTAGGGTTCGTGGTTGGGTTAGAACCATGTAGAAATGAGTAAAAACGAGCTTGTGAACAAGTAGCTACACAAGCGTGTAGGCTCCCATGCATTTTGACAGAATGACTTTACTACTTTTTACCATTTTAAAGTCTAAATTAAGTTTGATGGTCTTCATGAAGACATTGCAATTCTCGCATATTATTGCAATGCCTTGATCTCATGCTTCACTTTTGCCTTAGTTTGCCCTTGTGATTAAAACCATTGAAAGCACCACTTTTTGGCTCTCAAGAGATGTTGCATCCATCTCCTTAGTTTCATATTGGCTCTCTTTGGCTCCAAATGAATCCAAAATGCTCCAAATATCATTCAATTCATCTCAATCATCAATGATTATACCTAAACACATAATTGAATCAAATAAGAAATGATTGGGTAAAATTGTAACAAATGGCAAGCAAAATAAGCTTAAATGAATAGTAAGAATATGAACAATTAGACACTTATCATTGTGTCTTCTCTATATCTGTTAAAAATATTGATAAGAATTGAACTCGTGATCTTCTAGTACGAGAATCATACTCTAGCCTATCTCGTCTATCACTTATTTTGGGACATGATTCCTTTTCTCATAATAGAACAAAGTGAATCCCAGAAGAATAAGTAGCCCTTCATGCTAATTGGAGCCAGTCACTTTTTCTGTCCAAGCAGCAACTACATACGTGTCAATATCCACATCCCGAAACATCACAATATTCCATGATTCCTTAGCATAATCACATAATAATTTTTTACTTTATCAACAAACACCAAAAAAGGATAAGATCCACCAATGCCCCCAAAGGTGCTTGCTACTAGAAAACACCAATTTTTTGTTCTGTTCTCAAAACATCACATCAGTTTCTATTCGTCTTTCATTTCTTGATTTCAAAGCTTTTCAGGAGGAATGCTGAGGTTTGTTTACTTCTCACATATTGAAACATGGGAGTGCTAATAAGGTTGTCTGCATATGATGGCTGGAAGGCTGTAAATGGAAATGAGACCATTGTAGTCTGGCTTAGTGTTGAATTTGGAAGATGGAATGGCTTGGTAGGTGGAGAAAAACAACCACCCGCTAGTTAGGCGGAAGCAAGAATGAAGAATCAAGGAATGGAAAATGTATATATATATATATATATATATATATATATATATATATATATATATATATATAAAAGACTGAAAGATATAGAAAATGTAATGATTCTATATTATCTGTTTCTTTTCTAATAAAGAAACGTAGTACATACATATATATATATATAGACACATACTGTAAGTACCTATCCATAAACAGACACAACTATATAGATAAACCTAACTCTTTATTTTTCAACAAGTGGCTATGAAAACAAGCCATCAACTAGTCTCTTATAAAAGCAAGCAATAATGAAAGATTCAACCTCTCTCTCGAGTCCCTACATGTCCTTGCCCTAGAGTCGAAAAAGTAAACCGTATGCTATTGAGTCCCAATTAAACCTTGCACCATTTTGCCTACAAGAAAAGCAAAGTTACGAACAATTCTTTAGATTGATCAATCAGATGAGCTGTATCTCGGAGACAAAGTAAACAGTAATGGATTAGAGGGTTTTGTTAGCTTTGTTTAGAGGCAGAATTGTTCTATACTACCATATGTTCTCTGCAATATAATGCAATGTTTTGAGTCTTTTTGAAAGGCAGAATAAAAACAAATCTGTAAGTGAAAAACCAGATTGATGATCAACCTCAAAACAGAAAACCAACACGTTGATAAGGATCTGTTATAGTGTTTATGCACATCATATCATGCATTAATGAATCCTATTGTCTGTCAATTCTAATCTTGTAGTGGAAAAATATCTCTGCATATAAATTTTTACATATAAATGCAACGTGTTGAGGAGAGGATAACGGGTATCTTCTCTCCTGTATGTACGGATAAAGATGATGTTTTTTTTTCTTCAATTTCACTTCAAGGGTAAACCACCTTTCCTAAGCATTATGTTTTCCAATCAAAACTATGGCTTTGGTTTTTCTTGAAAAAATTTGTATGGGAATCTTGAAATAGGGGGCAAATTGACAGGATAACACTAACTCTCCACCTCACCAGATGCTCCAGGTCTCTCGAAAATATTCTAAATTTCCATATGATCTAAAAACGAGCTAATTGAACTCTTGGGTGGCACCTAAGGGCAGATAATGATAATCAATTGTGTAATGCACAGCAATATCAAGACTAAAGACTAAAGAGACTAACCTCTTATTTGAGTTTGCAGTAGTTGCAGCACAGGCTCTTACGTGACTGTGAGGACTGTCTTGTCAAGAATGTCTCTCCTTATCGTTTACTTTCTTGGCAACTTGTACCTGAGATGGATATTATTTGGGAATCTATGAAATATCATGATCTGAACAATTCTTGTTCTTTCCCGATTTCTATATTTTTATAATTTTCCTTTTCACGTGTCTTGAAGAACAGGTCACCGCCTCTGAGCTTGTGTGTGTATATAAGCTTCATGGAGATCAAGACAATCTCCTCACATCAAGCACTCAGTTCTCACTTCACAAACATTCATATCTCCTACATTTTTCTCTCGTTTTCAAGTTCTTTTTCGGGCAATGAATTCAGTGGACAGCTTGGCTGCAGGCAAGCCAGTGGTGATTTTCAGCAAGGGCTCTTGCTGCATGTGCCACTCTATCAAGACCCTCATTAGCAGCTTTGGAGCAAACCCGATGGTTTATGAGCTTGACGAGCTTCCCAATGGGCAACAGCTAGAACGAGCACTGACAGCATTGGGGCAAAGGCCAAGCGTACCGGCTGTATACATAGGGGAAGAATTGGTCGGGGGAGCAAACGAGGTCATGAGCCTCCACCTCAAGGGAAAGCTCGTCCCATTGCTCAAGAAGGCAAAAGCCATATGGGTATAGCCTCCCTCCTCTACAGCATCAGGTGAACATAACGAAGCTCTGAATGACTGTCGGTGGTGGTAATCTGGCTTTAGCAGTTTCAATGAGAATGGCACATTACCTGAACATGTCATTGAGCATATTTTATGTAACAAAATCAATGACTGCTCGAGTTCTCTAAGTTTGAATTATGTATTACTACGTCTGTTAATAATGTGAGAGCTCATAATTAAATGACATTTGAACAGAGATCTGAATATTTATAGGAAAGTTAAGTACCAACTCTGTCATCCATCAATAAAATCTTTCATGAAGGGGTTATGTTTCTGAGTTTTGGCATGCCTCCAATTCGCCACGGCTCTCTTAACAGTGCCCTTTGCTTTCTGTATCTCCTCTGAACTAAACTTGTGCTCTATGATTCCCAATGGACAATGGTCCAGGTTGTAGCACATTGACAACAGTTTCCACATCCTGCTCCAGTTGCCTATAAGGGCAATAAATGAACAGAGAATAGCTTAGAAAAACAATAAAAGTACCCCAAAAAAACCATTTTCAACAAATTGAGTTCACACTTTATCCTGCAGGCTGCAGTCCACAAGTGCAGAGCAAATCTATTTAGCCCGCACGGGCAATTTAGTTGGTTCTTGTATGGTAGATTATATGTAAAGACACAGGATCAAATCATGACAGTTACAGTGTGACCACCAAATACTTATCCTTCTTCCACCTAATAGGCCGTTTTTACCCCTCCACTATCCTAATGTCAAGCAAGGTGTGGGCCCTAGGTGAGGGAATTTCATATTTTGTGGGTAATAGCAAATCTACTTATGAACAGCAAAGAATTGATCTTAATGAGTCCAACAAGACTAGGTTATCCTTCTTTTCTTTGTCTGTGCTTGCATTATCACATCAGAGACAGTAAAACTTTTGGCAGCACAAAATATCACCAAGATGACTCATTTACACGGATTAAATCAACCCAGAAGCAAAAAAAATTAAAACCATGCGAATTAAGAAAGCCTTCATCCAAGAACTAATACCATTCCAGCTTTTTGTTCAAATTCTCCTCACAGAAGTACCCCAAAAAATCTATTACGCTTATGAAGTTGGGGACAATAAGAGAGGAGAAGTGTACGCACCTAAAGAGACCGGAAAAAGGCAAAGCATTTCTCATCTTCGGCAATTCTCTGCTATGTAATTCTGTAAATTATGAAGAAATTCCGATAATTTTATCTAATCATGGTAAAAGTTTTAAGTTAATTCCACTCGTGTCCCACGACTTTACTGCTTTTCTATTTTAACCTTTAAAATATTTCAATTTGCTCAACAGTCCCTTTAAGGCGTTTCTTGATTTTGCTGAATTCAGAGTTCCGGCCAACCAACCGCCGCCGCCGATTGAAGCAAAGCTGATAGCTTTCGACGGTGAGGATGGCGAGGAAAAGAAAGCCTTTGATACTTTCCTCTACCAAAGCTCACCTCACCTCCATTTTTAACGATGAACATAAGTTCAAAGAGGCAACTAAGCCCCTTTCCTCTTCGTCCCTGACAAATACTAGTATACAGCTAAGAGCAGGAATTCTCCAATTGCCCAAGGACCTAAATGGAATTTCACCCACGAAGGCAGGGTCTTCTCTTGATTGTTCCACCATGGTTGGCCTTTCCACTTCTTCTCTCAAAAGACTCTCCATAACTTCTGGGTCACTGGTAAAAATTTGTTCTTTTCTGATTTTTTTTTTCTTGGCAAAGCATAAGCATATGGTTAGAATTATGATTATGGTTCCAAGTCCAAGTTGATTGTGGTATTTATCAAAGTTAGTTAATCATGGTATAATTAGATAGGCTTTTCAGTTTAAACTAACATGGAGCTTAAGAAATTCAAGGTTTTTGCTTTCTGCAAGTTTCAGGCATTGGAGTTGGCTTTATGTTTCTCTGTGTGATTGACCTTTTCACTCTCCCTCTCTGAACTTAGGTACTGATCAAGAATGTTGACATGAGTGGACAAAGAATTGGGCAAGTGATAGTTCTGGATCCTCCCCATACTGATAAGGCATTGCCCAGTAGCACACCACTTCTCTCAGAATCTCCCCAGGCAATGCTTGTTTTGCCATCACATTGTTATGGGGATGTTCATTCCCCCAAGACAGATGAGGAAACTGCCTATTTATCTCCAATTTTGGGATTTAACCTTAATTTGCATATATCGTGTTTGAAATCGGTTATTCACCTGAATAACGAGACTTTGTCTCCTTTGCTTGACATCAAGGTGGAAAGTGGAGGAAGTGGAAATGAAAGTGCTGTCATTAGTCTAGGAATTGAACCGTTAGATCAGTTGCCAAAGTATGCAACACATCTTAGGGCTTCTTTTGTTAAGATACCTGAATGTGGTATGCTCGAGTCTGTTAGAAGAACTTCACTTGTTGAGGCAGAAGATCGTCAAGAGTTGATTGATTTGGCATTGAATCAATACTTCTCAGTAGATAGGTTTCTTGCAAGAGGTGATCTTTTCAGTGTAAGCATTAATTGGAATTGCAAATCAGCTTTGTGTGTTCCCTGCACCCAGAAACTTCAGACTGGTGGTTCTGAAATCGTATACTTCAAGGTTAAAATTTTCTATCTTAGTGTAATGAGTGGATTGTTTCAGGAAGTCCATGATACGTATATTTTATCATCATCTACCTACATTCTGAGCAGGTTGTGGCTATGGAACCATCAGAAGAACCTTTTTTGAGAGCCAACCGTGTTCAGACTGCACTAGTACTCGGAGGAAATGCTCCCTCTGCTATCCCCGCAGATTTTTTAATTCCTGGACCTCAACGTTTCTTGCCTTTACAAGCGAACAGTGTGAAGACTTTGGCCTCCATTCTTATGCCAGCATTATGCCCATCACCACTTTCATCAAAATTCAGGGTTGCTGTTCTCTTGTCTGGTTCGCCTGGTATATTTCATACTTCATGGTCTGCTGTGTGATGTCAAATGAGTTTCCAATTGTCAATGCAGTGATACAATTGATTTCTTTTGACATGTACTTTTCATCTTGTACTTAAAATTCCACATACTACAGAAGAACTCATTATGGCTCTTGGACTTTTCTGTATCAGAAAACCTCTGCTTTTGGAAGTTTTGTGGTTGCCTATGAAGGAAATTAATCCTGTTCCGGATAGGCATTTGTTTTAATGATATATGAATTAAAATTCTCTTGTTGCATCAAATCTGATCCATGCATGCATCCTAAGTGAAACTTTTTTGAGGATAAATGAAATGCCTTTCTATTTATATTATATGTTTCCTCCTGACCAACATTTCAAGAGTTCTGCAGGCATCGGGAAGACCACCATGACTAAATTTGTAGCTCGTCGGTTAGGTCTGCATGTGGTGGAATATAGTTGTCACAATCTATTCTTGTCTTCTGAAAGAAAGGCGTCTGCTGTTCTGGCTCAAGCTTTCAGCACAGCTCGCAGGTAATTTCACACTTCCGGAGTAATAAAAATTTATAGGACTGATCAACTAATGTGAATACCTGATATTGAAGATCCTTATAATTATCATATCCATATGCATTTTAATATCATCACTCCCATTGGTGTTCCGTATTTAATTTTGTTGTGTCTAAGTCCACAAATATCACATTCCCAGTTTGATTCTAGATTTTTTCATTCCCAACCTACAATTTTGGATACAGATACTCTCCAACAATACTTCTACTACGTCATTTTGATGTCCTTAGTAATTTGGTGTCTCATGAGGGTTCAGCACATGAGCAACTTGGTGTTAATTTAGAAGTTGCATCTGTCATAAAGGAATTCACCGAGCCAATTGGTGATGAAGACCTTCACTTTGAAGAAAACTTAAAAGGTGATGATGTAAGTGCAATCCACTGTTATATTTTAGTTTTTTTTTTTTTTTCATGAACCTGAAATCCATTGTATCTTACACTTTCACCGAATTGCTGCAAATATGATTAGTTTTTTTGTACAATAAAACCATAATGTGCTGATTTTATGCTGGCTTGGAGGCATAGACTAATGTGAATTAAAAATTCTGTCTCTCTTTCGGTGTGGCAAGGAAAGGTTGCTCGTAGAACAAGTGGGCATCCAGTGCTGTTTATTGCTGCTGCTGATAGTTCTGAAGGACTTCCACCAACTATTAGGCGATGCTTCAGTCATGAAATCAGTATGGCACCGTTGACCGAGGAACAAAGGAAAGAAATGATGTCCCAGTCTCTTCAACGCATCACTGCAATGCTCCCAAATGCACGTGACATTAAATTCCTCCTCGGTGTTTTTCTAAATTGCAATGTTCTCTAAACTATGATGTTTACTTTTGAATGCTGAGCCTTGATGTTTACTTTTTCTCATGGTAATTGACTTTGATGGATCGGGTTATTGTTTATTGCAGGCTTCTACAGAGGACTTCATAAAAGATATAGTTGGGCAGACATCTGGTTTCATGCCAAGGGATCTGCGTGCTTTAATTGCTGATGCTGGTGCGAGTTTGATTTCGAGCCAAAATATTAAACATGTCAAAAGTGAGCCAGAAAATCTTAATAAAACTTCTCTGGATACCAAGCCAGTTGAGAATGATGGGTTGGTTAGTCCATCTCAAGTCTTAAGTAAAGAAGATTTAATGAAATCAATGGAGCGGTCAAAGAAAAGAAATGCATCAGCTTTGGGCACTCCGAAGGTACAGTACAGACTCTTTAGCTATTGGAAACTGTGAAACAGATTCTCTTTTAACTGTCTTTGATCGGACATTCTGACATTTCACTGTTGTTGGCAACAATATCTTGCATACGAATCTTCTGGTAGAGCAGGTTCCTGATGTGAAATGGGAAGATGTTGGCGGGCTCGAGGATGTGAAGAAATCGATTCTGGACACCGTGCAGGTAATGTATTTCCGCACTTGGCATTCTTGTTGATATTTAAGTGAATATACGCCCTTTTCAAGTTGGCACGTGCTTTTGAATTTGTCTGTAACATTACTACAAGTGGCTATTTATTTATACTCCGTTAGTGGATGATATGTCGCAAATTGTTTTCCTTGATTGGTTTTTGCAGCTTCCTCTACTACATAAAGATTTATTTTCATCTGGATTGCGCAAGCGATCTGGGGTTCTTCTTTATGGTCCTCCTGGTACCGGGAAAGTGAGTTCATTGTCTCTCTCACGCTGTTTCATTTCGTGTTGCCTTGAACATGGAGTGATTATTGTAGACGTTTGCTCTTGTCCTGTTGTCAATGTCAGACTTTACTCGCAAAAGCTGTCGCTACTGAATGCTCGCTGAATTTTCTGAGCGTAAAAGGGCCTGAGTTAATTAACATGTACATTGGAGAATCAGAGAAAAATGTTCGTGACATATTCCAGAAGGTAAGAGATTGAATTTCGTCGTTTTCTTGGATCAAGATTCTAGTTCAACTTCTCAATCGTGTTTCGTCATATTCCACATAATTTCTATAGGCCAGATCAGCTCGTCCATGTGTCATCTTCTTCGATGAACTCGACTCTCTTGCACCTGCTAGGGGTGCTTCTGGAGATTCTGGAGGAGTAATGGATCGTGTGGTTTCTCAGGTACAAATTTGCTCTAATTATATTTTTGGTAAATCGTGTTCTTTCTTTCATGATTTTTGATATATTAAAGTTGCACTATTCAGATGCTTGCTGAGATTGATGGACTGAACGATTCTACCCAGGTATGTTACGCTACTTAATTCAATCACAGCTATTTCACCTTTCTCGTCCCTCGGCTCTAATTATTTGTCGTCTCGTTTAAAGGACTTGTTCATTATTGGGGCCAGCAACAGGCCAGATCTTATCGACCCCGCTCTTTTGAGGCCAGGTCGGTTGGATAAGCTCCTATATGTTGGTGTCAATTCCGAAGCTTCTTACAGAGAGGGGTGAGTTTTCTTTCATTTTGAACAGGTGCCAGAAAAGACGCCAATTCCATTATAGTCCATATTACAAATATTTTGCAGGGTTCTTAAAGCACTGACTAGGAAATTCAAATTGCACGAACATGTTTCTCTACTCTCGATAGCAAAGAAATGCCCTCCGAACTTTACAGGCGCTGACATGTATGCCCTGTGTGCTGATGCCTGGTTTCACGCTGCAAAGCGCAAGGTTGATATGATATGCTTAAACACCGATTGCAATGTAATGCGGTGGCACATACAGTACTTGACGATGTTTTCGTATGAATGTTGCAGGCGTTAGCTATTGGCTTGGATTCTAATGGCTCGGGCGACACGAAAGATGCAATTGTAATTGAGTATGACGATTTTATGAAGGTATGATGAATGAGTTAGTTGGATAAACGAGCAGAGTGAGATTGTTGGGTTTGTGATAAGTGTGTTTGGTTGGGTTTTGAAGGTGTTATCGGACCTGTCTCCTTCATTGTCAATGGCTGAACTTAAGAAATATGAGGCATTGCGAGATCAGTATGAAGGAGCATCAGCATCCAGGTGATTATGCAACAGAGGCTCTTCAAGGATATATACATAATATAAAACCTTTGAATATTTTTTTGAACATCAAGAACATATACATAGTAAAACGTTTGTGTTTAGTTCATTTACTATGAAATTAGATGCAACTTCAGCAGTTAGTCAACCTATTAAGATTATAAGTTTAAGTTCAATTTCTAGCAAGAGCAACTTATTAACATTCTTAATTTGAACCGAACTTGATAACTATAGAATATAGACTGACCAAAAGATAGTGGCTAAAGATTTTCCTCACAAGCAAAATAATAATAATAATAATAATAATTAATAAATAAAAGTGAAAGTAATTGCTAATTGAAATAATTACACAGTACACACTGTTCTCTGGTTATTATTTTAATGATTGACAGGGATTAAAGTCTCGAGCTTCTATACAAAAATCATGAAAGAAAATGGTGAAGATCGGCATTGCTTATTCATAGAAGGCAATAGTAAATTATACTAATAAAAGGAGCATCAAAGTAATATGATTTCCATCTATTCACAGCACCAGATTGCTCTATTTTAGAGGCTCGAGTTCAAAAACACAAAATGCACTAACCAACTACAACCAAAATAATAAACTATACTGTAAAACCAAATCATCGAGGGCAATTTCTCCTAGAAACATTCAGCAGCAGCGACTTGCCAATGCAGCACCATTTACGCCAGGTACCTGAACATGTTCGGGTTCTCTTTGTCTCGTTCCAAGTAGTCCCGAGTTATTAGATCTTCAATTCGCTTCTTGATTGCCTTGAAGTCGGGCTGCAGAAAACACACAAGAATTAAAGCCTTTCAAAAAGAATGGAGGTTCTCAAAGGTAAACACCTGCAAATGCACAATGGATACATGGCATACCTTGAACATTCGACTCAACTGCTCAACACACTCTAAAACCAACTGTTGATGAGCCAGAACTTTTCTACTCTTCATGATTCGTACAATACATGCATCAATAGCATAACGCCTATCCTTGTCAACATCCTCCACCACTTTTTTCCTTTCATCCACAGGAGGCAGAGGTATCTACCGAGAGATGCAACTCGTTTAGAAAGGAACTTAAAACCTAAAGTGAAAAATAACAAGATTTAAGGATGTTTATATAAAATTACCCTGATTCTCCTCATTCTGTCAGTAAATTTGGAGTTGAACTCAAAATAATCACTGGCCGAAACGGTTCTATTGCTAGGTTCCTTAATCAGAATTTTATACTTGGCACATGAAAGAGACTGTAGCAATCTGACCAAGTCATCATCAGCCAAGTTTAGCTGACTTTTAATATCTTGATAACTTAATCTATCTGAGGCATTGAAGAGTAACAATGCAGCTGCCTGAAATGACAACCATAAAAATAGAATCAGTCTCCAATGGCTGTAATCAACCAAGGGAACAATAACAATTTAATAAAAATACATAACCTGATAAGTTCCCAAAATCAGTTCAATGGTTTTTGGCTCAAACTTTCCATTTATGTTGCATGTTCCCAATGAATAAATCCATGTAAGTTTCCTGTGTTTTGTTTTTGTCTGATAAAATTCTTTGAAAACCTCCACACACTTGACCTGAAACAATTGAACAATGTAAGTTCACTGCTATACCATAGTAAACCACCTATAAAAAAAATAAAAACCGCATTATCTCATCAATACTAAGCAGAACCCACCATCTCCTGTGGGAGACTCAAATCAGAGGATTTATAGCTAGGCCAGAACCCAGTTGTAAGAACTGTAACAGTCAAATCAATCCCAGGACTAGCAGCTGGATTATTGTTAAGATAATCCTGGAAGTGGTTCTGATTTTCCTTCGCTAGTGTCAAATCTGTGACCTGGTGGGAGAGAATGTCAACAAAAATTAGAAAGAGAAGCCACAAGATTTTTTAAGAAATCAATCATACAACAAAGCTCCACTTACCATTCCCTCCATCTTTGAGGTGAACTGTCCACCACACTGCTGCTTTAGCTTGGTTAGGATTAATCTTTCGTGGTCATCATTTGCGCTTTTATCAAAAAGCAATCGACGAGACAGCTTCTTCCTATAAATAGTAATCAATACAATAAACATAGGAACTAGGAAGTCAATGTTTAAAAAGTTTTTTTTAACCAAAAAAAAAGATAAATTTTTTCAGTCATAGGTTCTCTAACCTGTAAAATTCAGCAAAAAGATCTTTATCACTGATATATGCCAAAAGCTTGACAACCTGCAAAGTGCATGATAACCACGAGTAATGACAATGTGAAGAAAAAGACTTTGATCTCCATATAATTTGAAAAAGAAATCCGTGCTGTCAAATTAGTTTGCATTATTACCTTATCCAATGTTTCCTCAATAGCCTCATCACTCAGTTTTTCACTCCCACCCTTTTTAAGGATATTATCGCAATAAGAAGCCAAGAGTTCAGCGCTGGAGCATCCAGCAACAATTTTGTTACAGAATACCTCAAATGCTTCTTTCAAAGCCTACAGGAAACCAGGATTTTTAATTAATTAGAAATAATACAAATGACAAAAACAACATAACCACTGAATATTTAGTTTACCTTGTGAAAGAGAGAATTGTTGGAGAAACAGTCTGTCACGTATGCCATATACTTGTCATGAAGCTCAATCACTTTCCTAACAAAGACCTGAAAGACAAAACATTCATAAGTGTAAAGTTCAGTTAAAATTCTAAAAACTACAATTAAATAAAATAAATTGTAGGTCATTTTCATTTGTGGCAATATAATGTTGGTAGGCTTCAAATAAAATGATAATATATATATCAGCTGAGAATGTATAGCTTTTCTTAAGCAATTGTATGTGAAACATGAATTTTGCAAGAAAAGTATTTACCTGCTCCTGTGAACTCCCCGAGCTCTCAGCCTGTACAAAAATATTTATCAATAATGTAATGCACTAATGCTCAAGGAAACTTATTAATGCTACCCAGTTATTAGTATGCAGTCCACCTAAGAAATCAGTACTAGAAGCATAGTGGCACATTTAGTTCCTTAACCCAACTCCTTAATAAGCATTGCTAAAGGAAATGAAGCAGTAAGAAGCTAAGTCTAGGCTATTCTTAATAAGTGGTCTGAACCATCAAGAATAGCAATATCCTTTAAAACAGTTGGGAAGTAGACAGATACTCGTGAGACGGAGGCTACCTTACTACTAGCTGCATCTTCAGCCTGCTGCACCAATACCATGCCTTCAGCAGTGACATGCTACAATAAACAAGTAATCACAGTCTTAGCATAATGGAAAAAATCTTAGAAAGCCTTCTTAGTCAAAAGGGGGCACAAATAAACCACAGTACCTGTTTAAACATATTGGCAACCAGATCCAATCCTTTGGTAATCTTTAAGAAAAGCCTATACATCCTAGATAAATCTTCCACCTAACATCGAAAGGGCAAAAATTGGGCAAAATTATGAATGCAACAATTGGATAACTTCAACTATGAAAAAAAATAAGAGTTATACCTTATCATCCCTTAGTAATGCTCGGCAACCAGAATGCTCCTTTTCAAGCAATTGATTGGTGTATACTACAAGCAACTCATTTTGCACTTTCTGTAGCATAAAGAATCATTAGCAGTGAGTAATAATAAAAGATAAGGTTAAACTTTCTGATACACTTTTTGGTGTAAAACCCCAAGACTGAGAGGGTCAAAGATAAAATAAAATAAAATATGGTTTCTTAATTCAAGAACTAGAAATTAATATCTTTGCATTCATAAAGAAAGAAATATAATCATTCATCAAGAACCATTTTTCAAAAAGCATGCAGCAATATTTAGGACAAGAGTGTATGTATCTTCTCATAACTACCTCCAAAAGCCTTGTTTCACTACTGGAATGCAGATAATGAGCAACCCTATCTTTCTCTTTCTTCAAGCACTCTTCAGCCTGCAGTTTCAGAGAACAGAAGCTTCGTCTTAGCATGGTATAACATGCAAGACTTACTTGCCAAAGAAAGAGAGGAAAGACAATAATTACCTTCAACATGTAATCTGGACAAGAATCATCAACTATCCAGTTTGATGCCTTCCGAGAATAATAAGAAGCAGTATCCTTGAGCAATGCATCTTCAAAGTCATTCTCATAGTATTCCATCTGCCCCATTCCGATTTCAACAAAAATGTCTAGGACATTCTTCAATAGTGCTCTATCAATCTGTTCACTCTCACGTTCTTGATCAATCTGGTAGGGAAATATTTTTTCTAATTACCAATATGTAGCAAATAGCTATAAACAATGTGCAAATGATAAAGAAGTCATAAGACTTACAAGAGCTATAACAGCATCTCTAGCTTTAGCTCTTAACTCTTGGTAAACCTGTTATCAAGGAGGAAGTAAATACTAACAATAAAAAATATCAAGAAAGGTCACAAATAAAAGTTGAACAGAAATGCGGGAAACAAACCAGATCACGGAAGCAAGAAAGTCCAACTTCATGAAGAGGAGAGAGTGACCTCCGAGCAATAAAGTATCGGTCAAGATAGTGGAAAAATCTAGAAAGCCACCTGACCATAACCTTGTGATTTGCCCACCTTTTAACAAGCTCCCTTAGCATGAACTCATCATGCTTCTCTCTCAAAGAGGGCAAAACCTGCAAATCGAATTGAAACCAGAACAAATCAAGCTACAATGATGAATGCTCCAAATTTGCCACAAAAATTTAATTTAGATAAAATTTCATTGAAAAGGACTGAAAATTCACATGCAGACCATATGCCATGCTTGTTCAATAAAACAGAAAAATATAAGCTTCAACCACCAAAAATTCTTACCACTGAGTTGATGTATTCATCAAATGATTCCCTATACTTTTCATATAGCTGCTGAGAATAGTCATGGGGTGGTTTCTGTGTGCACATATTATAAATAGTACTAAACTACAATTAAGGACAAACAAATATTGAAGTAAAAGAAAGATAAAGTAAAGGAATCATCATGTTAACAATGGCAAAGGATACGTGTAAAGCATCATGTACTCTTCAGAACTAAATGACTCAGGCTGCGCTTCCAATATCCTCTTTAGCTTTGTGATTCCCTTCTGCATAAAATCCCATCCTTCTTCCAGTTCTATTGTCTTCATTTGGCTCATAGTCATCTTGACTCACTTCACTTGTATTTTCTCAAGTACACTATAATACAAACAATTAGATTAGAACAGAATATTAAGCATCATAAAACAGGAACACGTGCCAACAGGAATGACAGGCGACCTTGAACTCCATGCCAACAAAGAATGTGTGTGAATATATGCAACAATAAAGCTGGACAGAGCCTGAACATATGCCTCCAACATGAAGGATCATATGCTAAGCTTACAACCATCTAATGCAACCACACCCAACATTGAGCATGTCAGTGATTGCAATTCTTACACAAACCAAGACATATGCCACAATAGCAGCAAATTCATTCACAAACAAATATCATAGACGAGTTTCAATCATTTCGCTTCCAATCAAATCCTAGCAAAAAACCCTAAAGCTGCACTAAAATCACAATCGCCACGCACAAACAAATCATCTAGGCAAAAACTACACGCCCTAGCAGAAACAAGCCCAAATAAATCAAAACAATATTTATAAAATATGAAGGCAAACCCAACGCAATCAAAATAAACATATGATGTCCCTGTCGCTCACCGGAAGATGGATTGCGGAACTGCGAAGCGATTCCTAAACGAATGTAGTCCAAAGGGGGAAATCCGGGTCGGGTGAAGAAAAAAGCAGAAACCCGAACCCTAGGAATTGCTAGGTCGAGAGTGCCTGTAAAAGTTTGTTGGTATTGGTAATATAGGAATTGAAGGGAGAACGAAAGGGCTCGGAGACCGGAGAGAGTGCTGAAAGCGACAGGCGGTTCAATCAGAGTCGTCGTCTGACTGGTCTGGAACGAGCGGCATTCCTCCCTTGCGGCCTTTCCTCGACTCCTATTTATATATATCACTACTCGTACGCATATACTCTGTTTCCAACTAGAAATAGACATTCTTTCCAAAAAAAATAAACAAATTAACAAATTTTACCCATATACATCTTTAAATATAAATAATGATTTTAGATTTATCTCGTTATTCAAAAAATATTTTTGAGATTAAGAGCATCCTTTTTTTTTTGAAATCAAATTAAGAGCATCCTTATCAGTAAAACTTTTTCGTAGTTTTTTTATGAGTTTTTGTAAGTGTGATTATGAAAGATAAAATGAGAGGAGATTAAAATATATATATATATATATATATATATATATATATATATAAAAGAAAAAAGAAAGAAAAAACAATAATCTGACATTTGAAAAAAAAAAAAAAAGGTAAAACTCAAAGTGGCCACCAGCTGGCAGCCACTATGACTCGCCCCATCGGGCGCGTGGTCGTGGGGCGCAAAGTGCACCAAACGCGCACTTCAATGGCTTTTTTTTTTTAATTTTGTAATTTCTGACATAAACCATGTTTTAGCCGGAGATATATTTCTTCTCAAAATGGCTTCCACATCAGTTCACTTTTCTAAATGCAAGTTTATACACTGACATGAACCAACAAATATACACTGGTATGGATGCTGTAAGTATGATATATTCAATTATGTATGCATTTAGTAACCGAAATATTTTTGTAATAATGTTTTTTGAGTATAAAAAACATGTATACCCTTGGATATGAATAAAAATAGCTAGGATCGAGTTGAGAATCAACTCTAAACGACTAAACAATTAGTAACCCTCTTATAGCAACATAGGAGGGAGGTCAAACAAAATAGGATGTCCAACATCATCCAGAAGTGTCAAGAATCTTGTGGGCGAGTGACACCAAGTTACTCTTTCATAATTGTGGGTTCGAGCCTTAGTGGAGGCTTTATTGACTCAGTAGTAATGTAGTATGATGAATCTACCAAGAGCAATAATGGTGGTCTTGGACAAGAATGCATCAGCACAACTAGCTTTCGATTACATGTAAGAGATTAAATTATTGGATTATAAAATGAAGTGAGACTCATAAATAAGAGACATGAAGAAATTCAATAGTTATACAATATTTCAATGCAATATATATGTACATCTCGTTATTGTTACTTTGTATATGATGTTGATTATTACATTTATTATTGCAAATCTTACAATGTTATTGGTGATATTGTTGTATACTTTACAATTTGGAACATTGTGTTTTGTTTGATATACAAGAATGTGGCAAGGCTATAAAGCATCTCAAATATCCCAATAATCAAAGTAGTATGGTGACTCACATTGAGTACGGTAATGTTGGGCTGTCAATCGATTACCTCATAGTTGTAAAACCAACTCCACCAATTAGAGTCACAACATTAATCCCACTTACAAATTGTCATCATATCACAAAGGGTTCGTTAATCAAAGTATCTTCATCATCGTCACATGCATTATACTTTTTATTGTAGCTTGGGGTTGATCAAAGCTATCTGGCTACTTTAGCCAACCAAGTACATTCTTGATCATCTTGTAATGAGTTCTACTACATTGACTCTTTGTACTTCATTTGGTTGAGAAAGTATCTATGAACATATATTATATTGTAACAGAGTCAATAGTACTAAAAAAAAAATACAAAGTATAAGTACAAATTTACAAAATGCTGAACATTATAAAATGTACTCTGTATCATTTATTATTACTTGTGTACAACTTACCCCTCTCTCTCTATATGTATAAACAATGAGATTTTGTGATCAATGGCTTCTTAAAAGCCACAATGTACAAATATACACCAATCTCAAAATAGTGAAATCACCTTGACTCGGATTAACTTATAAAGATTCGTAATTTTGTTTTATTTATTTCATATTAATCTAAAAAGATATTTGTGCATATTGCAGTCATCAAGTGGGCCTCTTTTCCAAAATAGGATTTATGTGTTGTTAGGTCTTACAAAACCATCACTTCTAGTTGATGGGCCTAATGTAAAACCAAACGACATTTCATATGTAATACATGTACATAGGATTGGGTTAGCTAGCTACAATTTCCCATGCATGGATATGCTCACTCAATACATGGCAATTGTTTAAAGGAAAACAATACTTGTGTATTCTCGTAATCTCCTATATATATATATATGGCCTCCTTATATGACTTGTATTAATAACTAGTTACCACATAGGAATTACGTGAATAGTATGATGTTCAATGTGTATTTTTAAATTAGTGTTTTAGAATTTATCAAAGTATTATTCGGTATCCTAATATATATCAATACAAAAATATCAAACTTTTCATAAAAGTAAATATTTCAAGAATGCATACTATGACATTTGACAGAAATGTTGGATTAACTGGTGTAATATCAATTTTAGAGGGAAGCATCATCACTGAATAGCACCCTAATATCAATTTTAAGCATCATCACTGAATAGCACCCTAAGCATAGATTTTGCAACACAAAACCCTATTAACTGGCTCAAGCAATTACACCATCCAAACATTTTTTAGTTCCCCTCAGAGACTTAACTTTATTGACTCTTATTAGGTTTGTATAATTACACAAACATTTTTTAGTTTCCCTTGGAGACCTAACTTTATTGTTTCTTATTAGTTTTGTAGATGTAGAAGTGGAGTTAATACCCAATATAGCCCTCAATTAATAGGGATGAGGGGTAGTGGTCGTAGCATTTTTTAGGTACAAGCAAATACCCGGAGTATTCCGGGGTTATCGATCCACAGGGAAGCGGGGTATTAAGCACTAGTTACTAATTAATTCACGAGAAGCTATTCCTACGTTAACAATGGGTATTTATCTAAAATTATGAAAATAAAATAAATGAAGCAAGGCAAACGGACTTTTATATACAAGAGATTAAGAGCGGGATTTTTGGGCGTCAAAGTGTTTAATCACCTAGTGCCAATCTAAAGTGAAATAATCATTCGGGTTCAACAAGTGTGAATGATTGCAATCTAAAAGGGAAAGATTACTCTCGTAATTCAATCCCAAAACATGGTAATTGGAATACTCACTCTCGTGAGCTATTCACAACATATAATCAAGAACAAGCAATAAATGGAATACCCACTCTCGTGGGCTATTCACAATTGGAATACTCACTCTCGTGAGCTATTCACAATAAATCCCTTAATCAACATGTCCTCTCTCGAGGTACAAGAATCAAGTGCAATTGTGGGTGCTCTAATTCATAGACAAATTTAGCAATGAAACAAGTAATTAGGATCCTTAACTACAAGCATCAAGAAATTAAGCCACAATTACAACACAAGTAATAAACCCAAATAGATATTTCATTCAAGCAATTCAAGAACTAGGCACATAGGTTCATAAACACTTATCAATCCAAAAATCCCAAAGGAAATCTTAGCCAAACATGGCTATCTTAGTTTCAACAACAAACAATTCAAAGAAAGATTTAACAAAGCTTAAAATAGAGAAGAGATGAAGAAATTCTCCCGAATGTGTCTTCCAAGCTCTTCTCCTCTCTTGTTGTGGCTTCAAATCTTCTTCCTTGCTCTCCTTTTTGGTCAAAATCCGCAGCCAAGCTTAGGGTTTGAAGAGAAAATGATGCTTTTATAGTGGGTGGAGAATGGAGGGCAAAAATGACAATTTTTAGAAGTTTAGAATCGCAGATCTGTGACATTCGACGCGTCGAATCCAACATTCGACGCGTCGAATCTTTACAGCGCCGAAACGAGGCTATTCTGCCTCATTTTTGGGATTTTCGACGCGTCGAAAGTTGAGTTCGACGCGTCGAAAATTCCTGTGACGCAGTTCCGACTTGCATCCTGATTTTGACCCTTTTCCCCTTCGAATTACACTTTGATGTCTTCATAAGAGTTGTAGCCCTTGAAGTCTTCTTTCCAATGGTTTAAGAATCACCTCATTTGGATATTTGTAGGCTGAGATATGATCCAATTACCGAGGTGTCGCCATATTTAGCAGAAATTACAACTCTTTGATCTTTTGACCATTTTCCCTTTCAATCTACACTTTGATGTCTTCAAAAGAGTTGTAGCCCTTGAAGTCTTCTTTCCAATGGTTCAAGAATAACCTCATTTGGATACTCCTAGACTGAGATATGGTCCAATTACCGAGGTGTCGCCATATTTAGCAGGAATTACAACTCTTTGATCTTTTGACCAGTTTTCCTTTTGATCTACACTTTGATGTCTTCATAAGAGTTGTAGCCCTTGAAGTCTTCTTTCCAATGGCTCAAGAATCATCTCATTTGGATATTCATAGGAAGAGATATGGTCCGATTACCAAGATGTCGCCATGGTAGCGGGAATTACAACTCTTTGGCTCCTTTGAATTGGCTTTTGCTCCCAAATAGTTCTAATGCACTTCTAAACACATCAAAAACATCTAAACCAAGCATTATACCATTTAAAATATGAAAACAAGGAAATAAGCATTGGACACAACATTTTATCACACAATTAACTATAAAACCTACATAAAAACACAAGTAAAATAAGTACAAATGAGAGTGTATCAGGTAGAAGAAGGAATTTGACGAATTTGTTAATAGGGATGATCCTACTTCTCATGGCTAATAAACGATTTTGTTAACAAATGACTAAATTGCATAAAATTATAAAAAATGAGGACTTAATTAAGCACAAAAGATCATTTAGAATTAAATAATGTGTAATCCTGGCCAAGTGAATAGTGCACATGATTATCCTAATTCAATTTTAGGATCTGAATTGGTTGATTTAGGTAGGTTATTATTGTAACGCTTTCTTATTGATTATTATTTTAGCATTAGAGTTACAAGTAGCAATATTAAAGTGTTTGATAGTTGGGGCAACGAGACCTAATGACATACATCTAGCACATGGTATGTGTGATTATATCTTACCATTATCACCCGTTCAATATAATGAATGGGATAAGCTCGTTCATCCATGCATGCATGCACGTACGTTCTATCAAGCAGCTGCACTATATGCTGTCACTGAAACTTAAATTAAATATATAGGCTGAAGATTGTTGGAGTCGCCATAGCCATTAATGGCTAAAGCTAAGCTTGCAGTTAATTAGAAAAAAAACCGAGCGTGCAAATTAATGAAAACTGGCTACTCAAACATCCCACAAGGCAGAATTCCCATGCAGCATGTGTTGTTGTTGATGATGAAAAGCTGGGTGGCTCATTGCTTGCATCCTCTGTTGATTCATGGCTTCCATTTCCAATCTTTGCTGCTGCTGATGCATACTCGTTCCGGCCGCCGGCGCCGGCGGTGGCCTTGACCCTCCGACCCCCAAGAAATCCACCGTCATTGGATTTTGTTCCGCGGGTGGGTTTTGTTCATTGGTTGTGGTCGTAGTGTTCATCAGCATTCCCGTGTAAATCGCGATGTCATTCATGGCGGCGGAAAATCCGCCTTCCGGTGGGGTCGGGAAGTTTTCGAACGCGGGGGTAATGCTACTCTGCTGCTCGAGCGCACCGTAAGGCGGTGGGGTTGACGTCCTGTGGTCCGTTCCCGCCATGCTAGTAGTGAAGCTCTTCTGCATCATGGGAGAGTTTATGCTATTGCTGGCGGTGGCCCCCATCTGCGCCGCCTTTTGCAGTAGAGCCGTGGCGGACATGGGGACCACCGAGGAGCCGTTGAAACCCGGGGAAGGGGTGTTGGAGCTGAGCTGGAGGCCGGAGGATGACGTGGCAATGCTCCTCGGACTTCCGAAGAGGTTGCCGGAGCTTGTGGCGAACATGCCGGCGCCGGCGGCCATGTTGATGGACTTGAAGGGTATGGGTACGAGGTCTTGGGGGAGGGATTTGAGAGGGTTTTTGGGGTCGAAATTGTTGAATTCGGATAATCCCATGGCGGTGTTGGCCGACATGAGCTCCGGAATTTGGGGTTGTAGGTTAACGTTGTTTGGATCCATCAGGCCGCCGGCTTGGTTCACTTTGTTGTTCTCCTCCGCCAGTGCGTCACAGAAAGCTCTATGCGTTATAAAGCTATCTCTCCTGCACATATGCACAACAATGGACCCAAGAATTGTCAAAAACTCACAATACTTATATGTGCATGTATTATTTTGGGTAACTAGGAAATCAGATCACAATCACTACTGGAGACTATGCAAAAGACTATATAATTGATCGGCTCCTTGTAAATAGCCTAGATTCAATAGATTGTTCATAACTGGACCGTTCAAACTGATTGATTCTTTGCAAATAACCTATGTTGCTCATAAGTATATATTGATTGACTCACACAACAAAAGGTGTGCAATTGCAAGACACAAGAATGGTCGAAAACTTAAATACTTATGTATTATTTTGGGTGATTAGGGAAACCACAATCACTGTTCGAGACTTTACAAAAAGGCCATATAGCTCACACACTCCTTCCAAATAGCCTAATTGCCTACAACATAACTTAAATTAAAAAGTGCTCATAACTGACTGAATCAATCCAAAAAAGGTGCCAGGTGTCTCGTTTCTTGCAAAGCCTAAGTTGTCCATAATGGACCGACTCAAACTAGTTAAAAACGCCAAAAGACACAACTATTATTGTGAGTCGAACTTATAACAATAGTTACTAAGTCAACTGACAACCGACTTATTATCTGGATATAAAGAGAGATTGAGCAACATGTTAGAACCTGGAGAAGATAGTTCCGCAGTCACATTTATATTCTCTGGTGCCGCAAGTCTTTTGGTGAGCTTTCCAGTCCGACTGGACTGCATACTTCTTAGAGCATTTGTCGCACTTCCATTTCTTCTCCCCATGTTTGCGGCTGTAGTGTTTCTTGATCCCAGTAAGATCGCCCAGCGCGCGTGCAGGGTTGTGGTGCACGCACGTCGGCTCCGGGCAAATGTACACGCGCTTCCTCACCTCCGCCGTCGTCCTCTGCCGGAGCTTCCATGGAAGGTTGTGACCCCTCCGATGTAGCTGCAGATTCTGATCCCTCTGGAATCCCTTGTTGCAAATCTCGCACACGAATCTGTTCGTCGCCATTAGCGTCGTCGGCGATAGGGCAACCACTTCTGCATTCGGATCTGCATGCAAATGAAAATTAATTTTGATATCAACCGGTCTTATGATCTTAGTAGATAAAGGATCACAAGTAGATAAATGAGACTAGTGACTCGATCTTCTGCAAGACCAAATAAGTCTGTTAGAGGTGTAATAATATTACATTTTTCTTCAAAGAGTGTTATACTTATTCTATAAGTAACAACCACTTAATTTGATCATGATTAGTGTTACATTTTTCTTATTCTCCTGTATAAATATTACATTTTTATTTTAATTTGACCCGACATGTCTCACCAATTTATTAATAATTGATCAGCTCAAACTCAAAAGCCAGGCGAATTCATAACATCGGCTACTATTCATTAAAAGAAAATAGTATAATTATTGTAAATAGTAAAAATAAAATTGTTGTGTAATCAAAAAAAAAATAAAATTGTTGTTTAATTAAAAAAATATTGTCATACTTTTTATTTATAATAATTAGCATTCCTATATATCATTCATTAATATAAAAATAAAGAATTTATATTCTTTTAACGGGTAATAAGTAATAACAGTCTAGGAGTCTGGATTGTTAGGCTTTAAATATAAAAAATAATGTGAACTAAATATTGATGTTTTAATCCAATTTACAAAATAAATGAATATTTAAATAATGAAATTTAATTTCGTTTTCCATTTCATATTCATTCCTTCTCAGCCGTGGGTCCATTCCGGTGAGAGTGCATGTACATACATCAGAACGAGAAAAGTAAACCGGGGCATAGTTCCAATTAAGCTAACAATAATTGAACCCTTTTCAAAGATATTATCCATTCTACAATCAAGATAATCATCTAATTTGCAGTTTGGCAAAAAACCATTAAGCTAAATAATATAATCTTCATTATTAGTCCTATGTAGTCTCACGTAAAGTATATGCATAAACATTTTACATTAAACTTTATATTTATGATAAAACAGATCATAGTTACTCAAATCTGTCTGATCATAGCTGGTAAGAATGAAGTAAATCAGATTAAATTATCTATAAATGACCAATTTAAGCTGAGAAAGCTAATAAGCAATTCATCGGCTAACATAATTCTGAATTTGTATGTTTCATTCTAGAGAAAACTAAGACCAATTATCCGAGTAATTAGGGAAAAGAATTGAATCAGATTAATATATAGTACCTGGAGTTCCCGGCAGATTTCTTTTCTTTTTAGCCGGAGGTTGTTGTTGCTGCTGTTGTGAAGTTGAGCCATTGCTGTTGGTCGGAGTGACAGTCGCCGGCGGCGTGGAATTCGGAGCTTGCAAATGTTTCTGCTGCTGCTGTTGTTGTTGGTGAACTTCTTCTCCGGTGTTTCCTGAAGAGAAACTGCCATCTTCACCTGTAATATTTGACATGACGATGATGAGAAAAAGGTAGTTGTGTTTTTGTCTTTCTTGTTTTTCTGGTTTGGGGAGTTGAATTTAGGAATCTGCTAAGGTTGGAGGAAGACAAAAAGGCAGCTGGGAATTCTCCTCTATTTCTGGTGATCAGAGCTCTCTCCTTAGCTTGCTGCCTTAGTAACAACAACACACAATTCTTGGTCTTCTCTTTGGCTTACATTTTATATATATACACATATAATAATTACTTTATTTATTTGTTTTTTAATAGTATGGTGGCAAGAGACAACTTAGGTGTATATTAATTATTATCTACTAATTTACCATATTCATTTTTTGTTTTCAATAAATTAAAATACAACTGTATACTAAAATTTATGTTGTTGAAATCAGTGTTGGTTGTAAGTCTTACAATGATTTTTAATCGTTGTCTATCGAGTATTCAAGACCCGCAGCCTTCTTGCCTATGACGGCACACTAGTAGCATCATCAAACAATAGATATGTGAACGAAAGAACATCAATCTACTAGAATTATCATTCATATATATATGTTAAATTTAGCAAGATGTAAGAAAGTTTGTTACATTGTTATGTTACCTTTTTATATTTAAATTTCATATTTTACCAGTTATCAAAATATATTGTATTTGTCAAGCATTTCAATTCTCTTTATTTGACTATTGGCTTGTAGTACATGTTTTGTCCCATCAAATGGAATTTTCATAGCAAGCGTGACAAATATATCCACATAACTTAGACATTACGTTGGAATTACTTTTAAAAAAATACATTTGAAGAGTATGTGATGACTGCTAACTTAAAATCATAAATTGGCACATATTATTGTATCGCAAAATCTTTAATTTATGAGAAATTTTACAATTGTTACTCGAAAGGTATATTATGAGTGAAGCTTACATTGTGACATAACCAGTAAAAGAGAATAATGATGTAAATTAATTTAGATTGTCTATAAATGATCGATTATTCAAACTAATAATGTTAATTGATATCTCCTATTAAGAGTCTAAATAATTTTGGTAGATGTGATGTGTGAACCCAACAATATTTAACTAAAAAAATGCCGAGAAATTAGTGTGAGACAAATTATGGGATCATGACTTATAAGCTCCATCATTCAAACAAACTGCTGCCTAAATCAAATTTTAAATGCATTTTTGGGACCACCATGATTTGACCCATAGAACAATCATATATGTGATAAAAATCTATTTTATTTCACAAAACGATAATAATACCGATTTTTTACTGACTAAGGAAGCCCACATTCATTACTCAAAGGTGTGCGCTAAATAAATATTGCTCATGTGTACAGACTCAACATAAAATCGTATTTACAAGAATTGAATTCGTAATTTTATAGTACAAAAATTATGCTCCATCCATTGGACCACCCTTTTCAAACATAATTCTGATTTCTTTGAAGTATAGTATATTACTTGTTTTTTTTTTTTTTGGTACGTTACACGATTTTTTGTTGCAGGGTTTCAGTAAAATTTCATTTGCCAGCCGGTTTTTGATAACTTTAATTATTGATCATATAATTAAATATTTAATTACAGTAATAATATTTTTTAAAGTCATTTTATTGATATTATTAACCAATCAAATCACGTTAATTGTAATTTTTCTCATACTTTTTTTTTTTCTGTTTTTATAGACAAGTTTTTAGGAGGTTTTATTTATGTCATATGTTTCCAAATTACAAGTCCGATCCTACAGGATGTCGGAATATACATATGTAGTACGGGGTATCTTCTAGGTGATGCTAATGATTGGAGATTACGAGGTTAATACTCTTGTGTAATCTATAAATTCTCTCCTCTAATTTATTAATTGTTTGTTACATCATTTCGATTTAATTTTGAGTGTTATTTTTCAATCAAGATCTCAGCTAATAATAATAATTTAACTGATGTATATTTGATTCAACTTTAACGATTTTGCTCATTATAATTATATGTCAACAAATTTGTTTCAGTTTTTTTGAATAACGAAAAAAAATTTACAGCCACTACCTAAATTAAGAAATATCTCCCCTACAAAGATCTATTAATACTAAAATAAGCCTAAACCCAATAAGAACTCCTAGCTAGCTTAGGGTTCTTGGTGGCACCATGTATTCATGATAATGCCATCTTGAGATGATTAAGACACCTTCAAAATAATTAGAGTGTAGATATTTATATATACAAAGTCACCATCAAATACCTAGTCCATAACATAATGATAATTATTCCTTTATTGTCATAATAATGTCATCACTAAATCTACCCTCTCACAATTAGCCAACAAGGCATAAATTATAATAATGCATAATAAAATACACATTATTTAAAAACGTTGATTCAAGCAAGAGAGATTTGAGTCGATTAAATATAATGTTCAGAGCTTAAAAAGCCACCACGAATAAATCGAGACCGATGGAAACTATACTTGATTGTTTAAAAATACACATGAGGGTGTACATTAGATAAATACCGCTCTCCAGGCCATTATCTTTTTATATTTACCCTCATACATAATTCAACCTTGGGAATTTTTAGAAATAGGATATTTGGTGTTTGGATTTTTCTTATGAACATCATGCTAGCTGCTCCATTACAAACTCCCTTTAGCACTTGAGAGGGGATTTTTTTTTCTTCTGCACTTTTGGTTGTCAAAATATTCTTATTCCCTTGTTTGTTTACAAGGGAGAAGTTAACTAGTCTTATTCTTTTTAATTTGTCTTCTTTTAGCTTATATATATTATGATCTCAATTCACATAACTATAATCTAAACTCTATATGCATATATGTTGTTGCAATTTTTCAGATATATCAAGATACAGAGTATATAAGTACTCTAGCTAACAGCTAAAAATATGAAACAAAAGCCCCGAAAATAGTGTTTCACCCACATGATTTTCGTATATATGGTCACGAGTTTGATTCTTGTCAATTAATATCATTTTGATTGAGCCTGTTGTATATGGTATGTGTTCATAGTGCAATTTAATTAATTAACTATTATTTTATATGATTTATGAACTATTACACATCAACGAAACTTACACAATACATACGATCATGACATATACATTATGTACTGACTACAAGTTTTCTCATCCTAAAAAAGACATAAATTATATATGTATAGTAAAAAAGAAACAAGAGCTAAGTTGTGAAAATTGAGGTATCAAGGCATTATAGCTAATTAGCTATGGACTTGTTGCTTAGTTCAACATTAAAAACAAGAAAGAAACATGGGTTTCATCGATGAAGGTCGATGTTTCTGAGGAAGCAAAGATGAGCAGTTAGGGATAAAGACAGACATATTCCTCTGAAGAAGTTTGCATTAATTTTTATTTTCTTAAACTCCATTATTATTTTAGGCTAGCATTTATATATGTCAAATTAGGTAACTCCAAATGCTACTTGACATCAAGAAAAGAACCCTATGGATAAAATCAACAAAGACGACGACGGCCAACGCCTCTTATAGTCTTCTTTCACACGTATTTATTATATATTTATTAAATTGGCTTAGTCATCAAAATATAGACTCTATGTTACATTAATAATCCATATAATCATATTTTCTAAATTATATTCTTTTGATGTGAACTTTATAATAATTAAATATTTTTTTAACAATCATTCGGTAACTTACATGTTTAAGTTTTTTCGATGGCCTATATTAGTGGTCTGGTCCGTATTACCTACACATCAATATTGAATACTACTACGGAGTAACAAATACTTTCTTAGTTACTCAATGTCAACAATTTTTTAAAAAATATGATTTTTGACCGCAAAATAAAGTTTTCAACACCCAAAACAATCAAAAACAAAGAATTGCATAAAGCATGGCAAATTGTATCATTTTAAAAATGGTTTGATGTTTATTTGACACTTATTTATAATGTTTATTTCATAATTTTTAATAATCGTGCCTAAATTTTTTCCCTTTTTTTTTTCTTTCCCTTTTTGACTAAAACCAGCAGATAACTCAAAAAGGTTGAATGATTTCAAACAAATTTCTACATAAACAGTAATATTAATGTAGATCGCAAATGATTGATGTCATGGTCACCAACTCACCACCGCCCTTTACAAATGGTGGGTCATTTATGTTTATTTTTTCGTGGATCGCATTTTGGTTATATATATATATATATATATATATATATATATATATATATATATATATATATTTAATATTTGTGATTTGTGAGCTATTACTATATTTTATTGAATGTACACATTCAAGTGATACTATAGGTTTTAGTCGTTATTTAAAGAAAAAATACATGAGTCTATATTTAATATGTAATATAAAAATGTTATATTTTAAATGTTAAAAGTTATGCATGTTCAATTACTTTTTTTTGAAAACATGTTCAATTACTTAAGTACACAACTAATGACATAAATATAATGCACAACTTAATTACTTGGTGATATCGGTCTAAATTCATATCAAAGACTAGTTGAATAAGACTTGGTACACCAAGATTATTATGAAGTGTTTTACATCTGATCTTGAAGACTAGGGGATTATTGATAGGTGATTCACGTGATTGATAGGAATATACAAATAATTTGTACCTATTAATATTTAGAGAACACGCATTATCTTGGACTAATTAGATACACGTACCCCTTATAATTACTTGTCTTATTTATTGATTTTTCCTATTTATGTTGGTTTTGATTCACATTAATAACGTCACCAACTTATTAATAAAATTACAAATATATTCATATCACTTTTATTTTTGTTATTGTATTATCACTTCTATTTTTTATTTTATTTTTTTTTGGACAATAACTCACTTCTATTTTTAACAGACAATGTTATAAAAATTTCAATTTCTCACTAATTTAAAGAGATAATGGCGTTCTATGTGTTGGGCCGGAATTTGGGTCCACCCTGATAGTAATCCGACCCAACACCAATCCAAACTACATGCTCATGAAAAACACTTTTGTCCAACTAAAGAGTTAATTCCATAAATGGTCTCTTAACTATTGACATTTATGCCAAAGGCCTTATGGTCTAGTAGCACCTGGTTGCATGTCCACATGGGAGTGGGTGGGCTTGAGCCTCAGTGGAGGTGATAATTCTCAAAAAACTATTGACATTTATCAATTTTTACCTTTGATTCTTAACTGTAGCATAAAAGATGCCTTAACTATTGACATTTATTAATTTTTATTATCATTCACTTTCAATTTAACCATAAATGGTTCATTGACTACTGATTTTGTTCTCTAATTAAGTATCAATTTAACGATTAGGTACAATGTGCACGACCATATTAGAAAGGACAAAAACACATCGACATCGATATGATTGTCATATTATGCGTGAAAATGTACATGAAGGGTTGATCAAGCTCATATTTATCAGCTCTGCTAGTCAAACAAAGCCACTCCCTTTGCCACAATACAATAGCTTTATTGATGTCTAAGATGGGATTACAAGATATGTACTTACGGGGGTATTAAAGAATAAGAAGAAGCAACACATACTACACTAGTCCCTGTTAGTGTATTCCAAAACATTCAATTCGTATCTTGTATCCAACTCAGATCATCTTATTTGAGCTTGAGATGAGTTTGTTAGAAGGCTTTCTTGTTTTTTAAAATCATTTTGTTTGGCTTCACTATGTATAGCCTCCTCTTCACGTATAATACATACACTTCATAACACTTTAAGATTAAATAGAATCATCTTTTCTCTATTTTCTTTGCACCATGAAAACTCAACTACTCCTGCAACATTTTCTTTCTTATATATTATCTCGAAACTTATCGCCTCTACAAGTTAAGAGAATTTTGTGCATAGATTATGATCGAAGTTGAGTTCTTAAATCTAATTGTATTTTATTCCGATCCCAACAATATAATCTAAATTAAAGATGAGACATGAAAGTAACGTTAGAAACCAAATATAGATATATTATTAATTATCACACGGACTACATACTGTAACCCAAATTAAAGAAACAGAATCGGACTGAAACTAACAACGTAACACAGTCAACGCCAGGCAGAATGCCACAGGAATTACATCGTAATTCGTAAAACCAAAGAGAATTGAAACTAATCAAATTGGATCGGAGTGAAACAACGTCGTAAACACACGCATGCAACACGTACGACAAATACATCGGAAACAGCTAGCTAGCTAGCTAAGTATCGTCGTCGGAGATTACTCATCGGCAATTGTACTAGTGTTGATGGGTTGGACATGAGTACCTGTGACCTTACCCCAAGCTCCACTTCCCAGGATAAACTCACTCCATTTCTTGACGGTGGGGCGCCCCTCGACCAATCCCTTAAGCGACGGGGTGTTGCATAGGTAGTGGAAAAGCGGCATATGATTCACATCCGCCAACGTCATCATTCTACGACAGTTTTCTTCCGTTTCTACAAAGTATCCCAGCGTCTTAATTCGATCCTCGTATAAATCCAGTACTCCCTCCAACTGTTTCTTGTGTTTCTCCACCGCATCCGACTCGCAACATCCGCTCTCCATCTCCATAACCGCCTTCATCCTCGTTTCGCACGCTATCTTCGAAACCAGTGGGTCAAACCTACGAACTTCCATGTCCATTAACTCAAACATGGCCGCCATCTTTGCCCCATCTCTGGGTATCAATTTCGTCCCTTGCTTAGCGTATTTGCATGCAAGGTAGCTCGTAATCGCCCGTGATCCTACATGCATGCATCAAATTTATAACAAAATCTCGCTAGCACAAAGTAATTAATATGCAAATTTTTTATTGTGTTCCAAGGGACAAAACTACGTTTGAAATTCCGCGCATTGCAGTTCCCTTCAACACAACTACAGCATCAGTTCTAACATAACTGCAATATCAAACTGTGGTATCAATTACGGAAATTTACGAGAGAGCTGCTTCTTCCACTTGTTGAAATGACGTCTTTTTGTTTTGTGACCGCGATTCACAATGCATTGTGGACCGCAGTCCCCATATATGGTATAACGATTGTAATTAATAAGGTTAAATTAATTCGATTCCATATATATATATATATCGCGGTAGGTACGTACCATAGATCTTGGAAGATCCATCCTTAAGGGCTGGCACTTCACCAAACAGCTGCATATATATGTATATGCATGCATCAAACACATAATTATGTTAATATGAATAAATATTGTATTGTATTAACAGAGTCAATAATACTAAAAAAAAAAACATATTAATTGAATACTCGAATTCGAATGAGAAAAAGAAACACAGTACATACACTTTTTTCTTCACCGATTGGAGCATTAATTGGGAGGTTAATATAGCACTGGAGGCCTTTCTGGTACACGCAGGCAAGAACTCTCATCGTAGCAATCGAAACTGGGTTGCCATAAACATTAAGCGCCGCCGCCATTGTTGATTGCAAAAGGATATAGTTAGTATAGCTAATATCAGAGAGAGAGGGTTACGTTGTGTGGTGAATTCAAGTATAGATATGATCACACTATTTATAATATGAATTGAAGTACTAGAAATTTGACAACAACCTCAATTTGTCTTATAATACAGATATTTACAAATTAAATTACTCTAAAGTGGCCATGCATCCAGCTGATATAGATCAGACCATGCATGTGATGATTTACTTTCAACAACCTACCAAATTACATATATATCGTTATTCGAGACAGACCGAAAGAATCCTAGATTCCTAGATGTATACATAATAAAATATGATTTTTTTTTTCTGGTTGTTTAATATCACATTTTCATTTTTGATGGAGGTATTAATTATTAAATAACATAATTGCTCATTAATTTAAATAGTAAGCCTAAATGACAGTCCAAATTAAAAGATTAATATTCTGAAGTGTTTAATCAATAAGGGCAAAATTATCCTCATAGTTTTCCATTGAAAACAAAATATCAATTAGAGTCAACCAATTGAACCCCTAATTGCTTTGTTCTCATTTAACAATATAAAGTTCTTACATTTCTTATGTCACATCATGTAGTATATTTATAAACACCTATATTTCGTCTAATTTATACTATCATATAATAAAAATATTACTTTTTGAGTGTTTGCATGTAATATTTTTAGTGATATGATTGTTCACAAAATTTTAAGTTTTAATGACATAAGTGACTACAAAATTTAATTCGTGAGACCATATAAGCGACAACAACTTTAAAATATTATGTCTGATCTACATTGATACAATATTTTGTTTGGATTTTTTAAAAATGTTTTTGCTTGTTATATTCTGTATGGACATTGTTTATTTGCTACATTAAGTTGACCAACTCTAATATAATTTAAGTTAAAATAATTATTCTGTATGTTCGTTGGCGTTAAATATATTTGCGACTTAATTCACATGTTAGCATTGGACAAACGGGCGCTTGTGTACGTCACCATTTTGATGTCATTTAAATGACACAGGCAGAGCATATAAATATTATAAGATTATAAGAACTTGATGATTCAAATTTGATTAAATTTAAATTCAAGCCGAGTTTGAAATAATTCAATTCATTAAGTAATTAAACCAAATTAAACTTAAGCTTTTATATATATATATATATATATCTATTTGATCAATACAATTGTTTTAAATTTATATATTTCTTTTGCAAATTTAGTTATTTAGTTGTTGATCAAGTTACAAACATAATACTATAAATGAAAGATTATATTTGCAACTACGCCATTAAAGGGCTATATTATAACAATTGAAAAACATGAACTAAATTTTGCAAGTAGGTAAACAAATAACTAAATTTATATTGAAAGACCGGCATAAACAACATTTATAAGTCAATAATCAATGAGGTATTAAAAACACATGCATTTTTTCTATTATTATTATTATTATAGATCTAGATCTTTGTTTTCAGACGGTTCAGTCTTAGAAATCACATGCTGTATCCTTTGACTTCGTTTGAGGCATTGATGCAGTGAGAGCGGGGTGTGAAAATGGGTGTAAAGTCGAACCACGAGGATTGGATTTTATGGCACGTAAGGATTAATCACCTAGACTTTAGTCACCAAGGTCTTGAAACCCATAAGGATCCAAGCAACCATTTTAAGGATTAAAGTATAACAACTAAGAAGTAATTTTGGAATTATGGATATAAGGGAAAACAAGCCTAAACTAGGATTAAAATCTATTGGGAAGAATGGGTTAGATTAGGTGTATTACTCTATTGATGCATTAACACTTGAGTTGGGGGATGAACAATAACCCTAGGTTCTTGATGCTAGCACAAAAGAATCCAAGTTTCCACAAGGATTAGAACAAAGGTTGCCCCATTCCCATGGTGTATCAACCTAAGTTCTTGAAGAACAAAAGCTATTTAAGCCCCAAATCTACCCCTATTTCCATAGAAGAGAAAATGGGTTTGAGATTGTATTGGCTTAAGTCTTCCATCCAACTTCCATTGAAATGAAAGACTTTCCAAAGACAAGCAATAATCATTGCGCAACTAATCATTGAAAGATAAAATCAAAATCCAACTCAAACTCAAGAACCCTAAATGGGTGTTCATCCCCTTTATGCAATAATCATCTAACTAGCATCAATAAGAGCAATAAACACCAAATCTAACCCATATGAAAGACTACTCACTCATATTTAAGGTAAACATAGCAAGATTCAACAAGGAAAGCATAAATATGCAATAAATGTAAAAACACTTGAAGAAGAGGAAGTAAGAGTTTTACTATTAATGATGGAGAGATGTTGTTGGAATCCCTTCCAAAACCACCAAAAGATGCTTGCAAAGTGTTCTACAATGTCAATCTAAGCTATTCTAAGCTAAAAATGGCTAATGAAAATATTAGAGAGAGAGTCTAAACTAGCTAGGGTTCGGAATCCCTAAAATTACAGCAGAAACGCGCTTAAACAGAACATCACAGACCAAAACGGGCAGGGACACGGCCGTGTCATGGGCCGTTTCGGTCTGTGACTTTTTTCGTTTCTGGGCCGGACTGAAACGGCCATGGACATGGCCGTGTCATGGGCCGTTTCCCTTCATTTTCCAGCTTTTTCTTTGTTTCTTGCTCCATTGTGCGCTTCGCTGCTCTTCTCCCTCCTTGAGTGGAATCCTAAGCTACCAAAAATTGATTCGAAGCCATCAAATGTGCTCCCTTTTCTACTTGTTGCGGATGAGTAGACCTTTAACACAAAATCACACAATCAAGTAACAAATTCCACTCAAGTGACAATACTTTACTATAAAAATAAATGGGAAGTGGGGCAAAAAGGCATTTAGAAATAGAGTTATCAACTCCCCCACACTAGAACTTTTGCTTGTCCTCAAGCAAAGACTAAGGACAAGTCACTTTCCAAGCTACTAACATTATTCACACTTTCCTCCTGTACAACCAATCAAACCACAAACCAACGCATGACAATCCGTCCTTTTTCAAGAATCATTTAGGCCTTACAAATAAGTTTCCTTCCCAAGCCAATAACCAAGCGCCAAATTATTAGATTATGTGAGGACCCTGTGTGCACAAATGCTAAGTTGAGATTATGCAAAACATGGCTAAGATGAGATCCCATAGGCTTGCNCGCTGCTCTTCTCCCTCCTTGAGTGGAATCCTAAGCTACCAAAAATTGATTCGAAGCCATCAAATGTGCTCCATTTTCTACTTGTTGCGGATGAATAGACCTTTAACACAAAATCACACAATCAAGTAACAAATTCCACTCAAGTGACAATACTTTACTATAAAAATAAATGGGAAGTGGGGCAAAAAGGCATTTAGAAATAGAGTTATCAACTCCCCCACACTAGAACTTTTGCTTGTCCTCAAGCAAAGACTAAGGACAAGTCACTTTCCAAGCTACTAACATTATTCACACTTTCCTCCTGTACAACCAATCAAACCACAAACCAACGCATGACAATCCGTCCTTTTTCAAGAATCATTTAGGCCTTACAAATAAGTTTCCTTCCCAAGCCAATAACCAAGCGCCAAATTATTAGATTATGTGAGGACCCTGTGTGCACAAATGCTAAGTTGAGATTATGCAAAACATGGCTAAGATGAGATCCCATAGGCTTGCCTTTCTTACTCCCACTAGGTCGATCTTTGGAATGCATGAAATGATCAAATAGGTCTTTATTCGGCTTATAACGGGGCTAAGGGTTAATAGTTAAACAAAGAAAGGGTATGGAGATAAACAAAAATGAGAGAGTTTCACACCTAAACATAAACTTATCTAAAAGAGAATTGACTAATATGAACAAGGAGCAAACTGTTCAGGAAAAAGAACAACACTCTAGATTTGGGGTTATGACTTTTTCAACAAAGATGGAGAACTTTAGCTTTTATTCAACCATTCCTTCTCTTTTCTTTTTCTTTTTCTCCTTTTTCTTTATTCTACTTTTTCTCCTTTTTCAGCTTTTTCAAAGATTCTTTTTCTACTCTTTTTTTTTTTTTCTTTTCTTTCCAAGACATGGCTTTCAAATCTTCAAAATATTCACAAGANCATATCAATCCCAAATCACTCCACACCAACCCAAAACATGAATGTATCAATTCTCACCACCCCAACACTCTCATAAGCAATACTCTTAAACCTTTTAAAACACCGGAAGGACNTGCTAAACACTTTATTAAATGAACAAAAGGCTCAAAAGGGGACAACTAGGGATAAACACATATTAACAGGGTAGGTTTTAAGGCTAAGGGTTGAACAAAAATGGCCTATATCATTTCAAATCATGCAATTTCCTGAGATTTCACATTGGGGAGTAATAGGGCAAGTTCTAGCAAAGCAACTGTTACCGGAATCTCACATAAGCCTTCACTAGCTAAGCACAACACACAGGATCAAAATTATTCATTTATTTACAAGCAAACAAAGTTATTGGCAAGGGACTGAATCAATCATAAGCTTAGCTTCAAATCATCCATCAAAAGTAAGATAGCACAAGCACCGTCATACAACCACCAACCAACAAAAAGGAAGTGTTCATAAGTTAGAGCAAGGAAAGAGAAATGCCAAGTTAACCAATATGTACTGAGTCATCCAAGCAAAAGTTCATCTAAACACAAAATATATTTCAAGAGTTCCAAAATTTAAATTTTCAAGCAAAAGTTGGTCCCCCACCCCCACACTAGAATATGGACATCGTCCGCGATGGACTAGCAACGAAGCACAAATTATGGGAGAGACCAAAAGGACCAACAAGTAGAGAAATATAAACAAGAACATGCTTAACAAAAACATAAATAAAAGAGTTAGAGTTTAGAGAAGTCTTGTCCTAAGTGAGCTTTTCTATCCAGCACGCATCAGAAATCCGTCGGGTCGTAGGGAAACTGCGGTCCTCTTGAGGGATCATGCTGGGGCTGAGATCCCCCCGCAGGGTCATAGTAGTACTGAGAGCCCCCTGTTGCGCCGTAGTAAGGCTGAGAGCCTCCTGCGGAGCTGTAGAAATGTGGTGGCCCTCCTGTGGGATCATAATAGTACTGCGGGCCGGGTGGAAATTGGCCCCGCAGCCATGTCTGGTAAGCATGTGCCTCGTTTCGTGTCTCGAGGTGCCCCACAGTTGTTTCCAAATTGTCCATCCTTGAATTTAGGAGCCCCACCTCTGAATGGACTTGCCCAACCTGTAGTTGCATAGCCGCCAATTGGGCAAGTACTTGTTGCTCAAAAGCATTGCCGGAGGATCCCTCGCCCGCTCCGGGCACAGCTCTCATTGCCTCCTCATGACCTTCTTCACCTTCCTCCTCATTCTCATCATCTTCTTGTGCTTGTGCAGCCGCGCCCCGTCTGGCCCTCTTTTTAGAATTCCTCCCGGGCTCAATGATCGTTCGCATGTCTTTGAAGATTGAGAGTAACATGTTGTTGTCAATCTCGGACTTGTTCTCCTTTAGCTTTTTGTATGGTATCTCAGGGATGATGGTGTTGTGGGCATTTCGGAGTATCCTCGTCAAGTAAGGCCCGACGAATAGGGCTTTGACCTTAGGGTAACTTTGCTTCTGGAAGAGGAATGCGAATACCCAA
>NC_044929.1:23245057-23250765 GCF_003576645.1 Ipomoea triloba
TTAAAGTGCAAGAAGGTAAAATAACATGGGGTGCCTCCCATGAAGCGCTAAGTTTAATGTCGCTAGCTCGACTCGACCTTATGTTTCTCAAGAGGTGTATGTGGGAATAAAGAGATCCCACACGGCATGAGCTTCTTTCTCCATTGATTCAGGGCAATTGAATAGCTTCAACCTTTGTCCATTGACCATGATATGGTCTCCGGACTTTCCAATTATTGCAACGGCGCCCGATGGGTAATGTTCTACCACTTGGAAAGGGCCCGACCACCTTGATTTGAGCTTCCCGGGGAACAACTTGAGTCTTGAATTGTAAAGTAGCACTTGATCCCCGGGTTCAAAGTTTCTTCTCAGGATTCTTTTGTCATGGAAGTACTTGGTTCTCTCCTTGTAGATCTTCGCGTTTTCATACGCGTCCATTCTAAACTCTTCCAGCTCATTCAACCTCAACAACCGCTTCTCCCTTGCTAAGTTTTCATCCAAATTCAACTTTGAGATCGCCCAATAAGCCTTGTGTTCGTATTCAACGGGCAATTGACATGATTTTCCGAACACAAGCTTAAAAGGAGACACCCCAATAGGTGTCTTGAAAGCGGTTCTAAGTGCCCATAGTGCATCATCAAGCTTGAGAGATCAATCTTTCCTTGTAGGACCGACCACCTTTTCCAAAATTGATTTGATTTCACGGTTTGCCAGCTCCACTTGCCCACATGTTTGAGAATGGTAGGGCGTAGAGAGTCGGTGGTGGATCCCATACTTTTGTAGGACCTTCTCCAAGAGCTTGTTACAAAAATGAGTTCCATTGTCGGTTATGAAGGCCCTCGGCATGCCAAATCTTGAGAAAATGTTCTTCTTAACAAACTTAAGCACGGTCTTTGCATCATTCCTAGGGGTTGCCACTGCTTCTATCCACTTTGAGACGTAATCCACCGCCACCAAGATGTATTCATTACCAAAGGAGGAAGGGAAAGGACCCATGAAGTCCATCCCCCAAACATCAAAGATTTCAACTTCAAGGATTCCTTTTTGAGGCATCTCATGCCTTCTCCCAATTGCTCCGGTTCTTTGACAGTTGTCACAAGTACGCACAAACTCCTTGGATGTAGCAAATAGACTCGGCCAATACAAACCCGATTGTAGAATCTTTAAAGCAGTCCTGTCAGCACTCATATGCCCCCCATAAGGTGAGNTCTAACATTTACAAGGAAAATCCCACCAAAAATCAAGAATATATGCACAAGACAAGGTGGATGTTCATGGGTGTTCTTCTAGAAGCAAAAAGGAACTTCAACAATGGTGAAAGTAAAAATGTAGACATGAAATACACCCATATACTTCAAATAGAAACCTCAAACAACAAGAATCATTCATAAAGCTCAAGCATAGAGAGATGTTTGGACAACTAAGCACAAAATTTCAGATTTACAAATAAAATAATTTCAAAAACCAAGAGCTCTAACCTTTGACATGGAGGAAAACAAGAAAAATTGAAGACGTAGGTGTTCCTTGGTGAAATGGAGCTTTAGCAATGGATGAGAAAACCAGAGAATGGGGTGTTGGGGGTGGAATGTCGGCTAGGGTTGTGAAATTTCGAGTTGGGGAAAGGTTAAATAGCAGGCCGAAACGTGGGGGGACACGGCCGTGTCACCCCCCGTTTCTGCGCTGCTTCTTTGCGCTGAAACGTTCTGGAAAGGGCGAAAATGAAACGGGGGTGGACACGGCCGTGTCACCCCCAGTTTCCCGAAGCCTATTTCTTCAAAACCTCACTGGAAAGGATCAAAAATGAAACGGGGGTGGACACGGCCGTGTCACCCCCCGTTTCCCCGAGGCTTATTTCTTTGGAAGCTCACTGGAACGGGCGGAAAATGAAACGGGGGTGGACACGGCCGTGTCACCCCTCGTTTCCCCGAGGCTTGTTTTTCAAAATTTCATTTTCTCCAACACTTAGCCTCATTTTCGTTCTCAATTCGGACCATATCAATCCCAAATCACTCCACACCAACCCAAAACATGAATGTATCAATTCTCACCACCCCAACACTCTCATAAGCAATACTCTTAAACCTTTTAAAACACCGGAAGGACGGCAAAAAGTATGTGCCTAAACACTTAGGATCAAACTCTAACTCTAAAACGCAAAAAGAAAGCAAGTAAAGGCATGTAATGAAAATGCAAGAGAGTTAAAGTGCAAGAAGGTAAAATAACATGGGGTGCCTCCCATGAAGCGCTAAGTTTAATGTCGCTAGCTCGACTCGACCTTATGTTTCTCAAGAGGTGTATGTGGGAATAAAGAGATCCCACACGGCATGAGCTTCTTTCTCCATTGATTCAGGGCAATTGAATAGCTTCAACCTTTGTCCATTGACCATGATATGGTCTCCGGACTTTCCAATTATTGCAACGGCGCCCGATGGGTAATGTTCTACCACTTGGAAAGGGCCCGACCACCTTGATTTGAGCTTCCCGGGGAACAACTTGAGTCTTGAATTGTAAAGTAGCACTTGATCCCCGGGTTCAAAGTTTCTTCTCAGGGTTCTTTTGTCATGGAAGTACTTGGTTCTCTCCTTGTAGATCTTCGCGTTTTCATACGCGTCCATTCTAAACTCTTCCAGCTCATTCAACTTCAACAACCGCTTCTCCCTTGCTAAGTTTTCATCCAAATTCAACTTTGAGATCGCCCAATAAGCCTTGTGTTCGTATTCAACGGGCAAGTGACATGATTTTCCGAACACAAGCTTAAAAGGAGACACCCCAATAGGTGTCTTGAAAGCGGTTCTAAGTGCCCATAGTGCATCATCAAGCTTGAGAGACCAATCTTTCCTTGTAGGACCGACCACCTTTTCCAAAATTGATTTGATTTCACGGTTTGCCAGCTCCACTTGCCCACATGTTTGAGAATGGTAGGGCGTAGAGAGTCGGTGGTGGATCCCATACTTTTGTAGGACCTTCTCCAAGAGCTTGTTACAAAAATGAGTTCCATTGTCGGTTATGAAGGCCCTCGGCATGCCAAATCTTGAGAAAATGTTCTTCTTAACAAACTTAAGCACGGTCTTTGCATCATTCCTAGGGGTTGCCACTGCTTCTATCCACTTTGAGACGTAATCCACCGCCACCAAGATGTATTCATTACCAAAGGAGGAAGGGAAAGGACCCATGAAGTCCATCCCCCAAACATAAAAGATTTCAACTTCAAGGATTCCTTTGGGGGGCATCTCATGCCTTCTCCCAATTGCTCCGGTTCTTTGACAGTTGTCACAAGTACGCACAAACTCCTTGGATGTAGCAAATAGACTCGGCCAATACAAACCCGATTGTAGAATCTTTAAAGCAGTCCTGTCAGCACTCATATGCCCCCCATAAGGTGAGGAGTGGCAATGAGTCATCACACTCACGAACTCTTCTTCCGGAACACATCTCCTTACAATGCCGTCTACACATCTCTTGAACAACAGGGGCTCATCCCAAAAGTAGTCTCTAACATCATGCAAGAATCTCTTCCTCTTGTTGTAACTGAAGTCCTTAGGAACGTAGCCGCTCACAAGATAATTCACAATGTCGGCGAACCACGGCACATAATCCTTTCCAAGCTTGGTTAGGATAAAGAGAGTCTCTCCTCTAAAAGTGTCATCAATGGGTAGCTCATCACTTCTTCGGCCCTCTAATCTTGACAAATGGTCCGCCACGACATTCTCGGTGCCCTTCTTATCTCGGATCTCCAAATCAAACTCTTGTAGAAGTAGGACCCAACGAATCAATCTTGGTTTAGCATCTTTCTTTTGGAACAAGTATCTCAAGGCGGCGTGGTCGGTGTGCACTATCACTTTGCTCCCAATCAAATATGATCTAAACTTATCCATAGCAAACACCACCGCTAGGAGCTCTTTCTCGGTTGTTGCATAATTGACTTGAGCTTCATCCAACGTGTGGCTAGCATAGTGGATCACATGGTAGTTCCTTCCTCTCTTTTGACACAAAACCGCCCCAACCGCATAGTCGCTTGCGTCGCACATCAACTCGAAAGGTAAGGTCCAGTCGGGGGGTTGAATGATTGGTGCATTACACAGGGTTTCCTTCAATCTCTCAAATGCAACCACACAAGAATCATCAAAGTGGAACGGCATATCCTTGGCAAGTAAGTGTGTGAGGGGCTTGGCATGCTTTGAAAAATCTTTTATGAACCGTCTATAGAACCCGGCATGCCCAAGGAAACTCCTCACTCCTTTCACAGTGCTTGGTGGTGGCAACTTAGCAATTACTTCTATTTTCGCCGGGTCCACTTCGATTCCTCTTTCGGACACCTTGTGCCCTAGAACGATACCCTCCGTGGCCATGAAGTGGCACTTTTCCCAATTGAGCACGAGATTGACCTCTTGGCACCGGCATAAGACTTTGTCAAGGTTGGCTAAGCATTCATCGAATGACCTTCCATAGACGGAGAAGTCATCCATGAACACTTCCATTATCTCATCCACAAGCTCGGAGAAGATTGCCATCATGCATCTTTGGAAGNCGGCCGTGTCACCCCCCGTTTCCCCGAGGCTTATTTCTTTGGAAGCTCACTGGAACGGGCGGAAAATGAAACGGGGGTGGACACGGCCGTGTCACCCCCCGTTTCCCCGAGGTTTGTTTTTCAAAATTTCATTTTCTCCAACACTTAGCCTCATTTTCGTTCTCAATTCGGACCATATCAATCCCAAATCACTCCACACCAACCCAAAACATGAATGTATCAATTCTCACCACCCCAACACTCTCATAAGCAATACTCTAAAACCTTTTAAGACACCGGAAGGACGGCAAAAAGTATGTGCCTAAACACTTAGGATCAAACTCTAACTCTAAAACGCAAAAAGAAAGCAAGTAAAGNTTTCTTGATCATCTGGGTGGATTGAAATCTGGAAATACCCTGAAAAACCATCTAGGAAGCAAAAATATTTGTTGCAAGACATTCTTTCAAGCAATTGGTCAATGAAGAGGAGAGGGTAGTGGTCCTTCCTAGTAGACTTATTAAGCTTTCTATAATCAATGCACATTCGGTGCCCGGTAACAAGTCTAGTAGGGATCAAATCATTATTTTCATTCTCAATGACCGTCATTCCGCCCTTTTTCGGTACAACATGAATGGGACTAACCCATTTGCTATCCGAAATAGGGTAGATGACATCGGCTTCAAGCAATTTTATTATTTCCTTTTTGACCACATCTTTGAGATTGGGGTTCAACCTCCTAAGAGGTTCCACGGTGGGCTTGGCATCGTCCTCAAGATAGATTCTATGCAAACAATACTTCGGGTCAATGCCAATTAGATCCCCAATCTCATACCCAATCACCCTTCTATGTCTTTTTAGCACATTAAGCAATTTCTTTATTTCATCATTTTTCAAAGAAGCATTAACTATCACGGGAAATGAAAAGTTAGAGTCAAGAAATTCATACCGAAGGTTGGGAGGCAAGGGCTTGAGTTCTACCTTGGGAGGTGGCTCCTCCCCAATTGGATTGCATGTGGCATATAGCTCCTCCACTTCATCCTCCAAGGTGCATGGTTCTCCAATGTCCTCCTCCTCAATGCATAGCTCTCCCATTTCCTCCCATTGGGCCATTCTTGCTTCATTAACGCACCCTTCTATCATCTCCACCATATTGCATTCATCCACATAAGAAGGTTGGTGCTTGGCCATTTTGAATATATCGAACTCAATCTTATGTTCGGC